>NC_079193.1:211585234-211840234 GCF_029499605.1 Hyla sarda | reverse complement strand
CATTTATGCTACATATCTATATTGTGTATCTATTTAATTCCTCTGCAGGTTTGGTCTAGAAAATCTGCTATTTTGTATGTTTTCTTTAATATTGTAGCACCTCGAAATTAATAGCAAACCATATATTTTGTTAAGGGACGATCCTTGAATTGTAAAAAGAATAAGAAAATAGACAATTTCTAGTTTCTAGTTTTTAAGGTACTGATCACCCAAAAAACTACAGATTGGAGCACCATATAAAACGTAAGGCTGCAAACAGACAAATCTTAAAACTCTAATAGGGAAGCTTTTTGCTCACTATTGACGTATATGAAATGCCCTTAACCATTTACAACAAAAAAAAAGTAAATAAACTGAACAATATACAGTGCAGCAGCTAAAGAACCTATTTTCTATTAGAAAGATTCAACTCTGGCATCAAAATGTGGTGTTAATGCAAAAATAATTCAGCTATTTCAGTGGTTTTTTTCGATGATGATGTGTTATTATTATTATTATGATCAATAAGATTATGAGCCTCTTTAGGCTCATAGTTGTGATACAATGCATATCTTATGCACTCCACTAATCTTATAATTCCATTGATTTATTTCTATATTTTACATCTCTAGTGAATAGGTCAAATTGATATTTAAACAATACCAAATAATCCACATGTGCAGCAGGTAAAGCATATTATACCGAAGTTATTTGTTTATGTATAATATGTATTTTTTATTATACGTAATGTGCTGAATTAATGCATTTGGAGTTTAGGCTGAGCACTTACAATTGTGTTTTTTTTTTTTATATATAATAAATATATTTTTGATAGAAAGCGTTACTTTTTTAAAAATTTTCTAAGCACATGAACTCTTAAAATTGAGACTAGATATGCAAATATCTTTTGGTTATGTAAACGGAGTGGGTTTCGTTGAAATCTGTAGCAAAATATTGTTGTGCAGTGCCATAGTATTCATCACTTTATGTAATCAATAATTCCTTCCATTTCTCAATGATATTGATGCACTTAGTTGGTTTTATTTTCTACACGATGCCTAATGCATTTCAGAACGGTCGAACTGCTTCCCGTGCAGTATGGCAACATGTTTGCAGTGAAGTGTCTCAGCGTTGCAGCCTTTGTGCAGGCAGCTCTACCAATGATAACCTCACAGCTGCCAAACACCTGTTTTTCATGTGAAACAAAAGCTCTCAATATAGCTCAGCATGTTTCACATAGGCTACTTTTTCTTCTCTCGGCATATAACTTTCGAGTTTCATATGACACAGCTGCCTTAGTTTTAAAGTAGCTTCCTAATTATATACTTGATATAAAGTGGTTGTATTATACCACAGTTTCAAGGTCATCAAACATTGTTCTTGAAAAGTCACTTTGATGATTAGATTGATTTAAAATGCTTGTATGGTTAAAGTACAATTTTAAAATAAGACGGTCATCCTGTTCGCCCACACTATGGGTATGTTCACACTAGGCATATGTCGCTGAATCTTTGCTCACGGAATTCAGCAAGCGAAGCTTCAGCCTGGCATGACCGCGCGGCACTGTGCCGCTGTGCAAAGAATGAAATGTTCTTTCTTTGCGCGGAACAATTTCAGCGGCGGAATGGTCCGCAGCTGAAAATCTGCAGTGTGAACTGTTCTCGCGGGAGACCCATTCACACTAATGCTAACGTTCACTGTGCGGAATTCCACTCGCGGAATTCCGCAGTGTGAACATACCCAAAACCTAATACACCGGGTTATAGATGGAACTTCTGTCTTCACTGAATTGCGCACTGAAGGTGGGCCCCCTTGCTGAATTAGAATATTCATGGACGCTGGTCAAGTGAACACTACTGAGCGCTCACGTGACCAGCGACCATGAGTATTCAATTCAGCCGGTGGGCCCCCCTCCAGTGTGCAGTTCAGCAAAGATAAAAGAGGATCTTCAGAGGGACCGGATGCTGGACTGAAGGTATGTATATTAGTCAGAGACTCGGTCTCCTGTTCACCCGCACTATAACCCGGTGTATTGGGTTTAGTGTGGGTGAACAGGATGAGCGTTTTCAGTGTGAAGTAATATAAGCTGATTTTAAAAGAAATACAGAAGCTAGACACATAAGTTATATGTACATGATCAGGATGAGGTACTGTGTAACATAACTTTTTTTTTCTGTGATATGATAGGTACACTTTAAAGCATTACTGTTATATAAATAAATGGTTGACATGTTGCACATTTAGGTAAACAGATTGAATCAGTCAGAATCTCTTAGGATGCTGTGATCCCCTCCAATAATTAGCCATAGCTGGGTTAAGGATATGGCAGCATGCCTCACTATCCGAAATTTCACTCAGCCTGACCGATTGCAAGAGTTGAGTCCATAGACTTATAATTAGAGATTTCCCGATACCATTTTTTTTTAAGACCGAGTAAGAGTACCGATACTTTAATTCTAGTACTCACCAATACCAAGTACGAGTACTTTTATTTTAAAGGGAATCTGACACTAGGGTGACCCAGTTTCTGGTGCTGTTTGCCGTGCTGATATGTGGGTTCCTTGTTGTGTACATTGGAGGTGGCTGCTGTAGTATGAGCTAAGAATCATCTTTTCTCCATTGGGCAGAACAGGGAATTTGCATTGGCGGTGAGACAGATGTCTCCGGAGCGATTGCACTGATGGTTACATGGTGAGCAGCTATCTATCTATAAATTCAAGTTAGTGCAGGTGACTCTGCTGTAAGATTGCCTTTAATAGTAGGGAGAATAGATAGGTGCAGACATTAGACAGCAGGACCCCCCCTTGTAGCTAGCAGGAACCCCCGCCCCCTTGTAGACAGCAGGACCCCCCCTGTAGCCAGCAGTCCCCCTTTGTAGCCAACAGGACCCCGCCTGTAGACAGCAGCCCCCATTTGTAGTCAGCAGGACCCCCCTGTAGCCAGCAGTCCCCTTTGTAGCCAGCAATCCCCTTTTGTAGCCAAAGGGAACCCCCTGTAGCCAGAAGGCCCCCTTTGTAGCCAGCAGGACCCACCTGTAGACAGCAGCCCCCCTTTGGTAGTTGCTCAGTGTCCTTTCTCCACTCATCACTGCCGTTGCCCCATTCTGCCATCTTCACAATGGCGTCTTATAGTGGAGCATGTGACTCTTCTTCCTCCATAGCGTTACGCTGGGCGCAGTGGATTGACGTGTGTGTGTCACATGCTCCTTCATAAGACTCCATAATGCGGACAGCAGAACGGAACAGCGGCAGTGATATGAACCGGAGAACGGGGCAGCGGAGCACTCCACCAGGTATATCTGATTTGGTATCGGGGACATTAGACGAGTCCCTGATACCATGCAGATACCTGGTATCGATACTGATACTAGCCAGATGTGTGATGTACACTGCTGCACCCTTCACTCAGCTATAACTAACAATAAAAATGGATCTCAGCATGGAGACCCTGACTCATCTACCTTTTTGATATACCTGTGCGACAGGTCAACAGTTTATTTAAATGACAGTAATGCTTTAAAGATCTAAATCTGTAGAGTCTGGAGGAATAAAGGAAGGACAGGATCCAAATCTTTAAAGGAAATCTATTGGCTGCGTATGATTTACAGAGCTGAAAACAAAGGCGGGTATTAAGTGTGTGTATGTGGGGGGGGGGTCATGCTACTGACGCTTGGGGCCTCTTCAATTTGAGCTTGCAAATTTAAAAGTGATTTTATGATTGTGCAAGTGGCCATCTATCTGGATAAAGGTAACATTTCCGCTTATATCTGCAGCTCAGTGCCTGTAGGTCTATACGGTTAAAATAATATCCTACTTATATAGGTTGGATTTTGTCGTACTTGTGGAAAAAGTCAAAACTACATGCAGGAAAATTTATATGTTTAAAATTGTCATCTTCTGACCCCTATAACTTTTTTATTTTTCCGTGGATGGGGCGGTATGAGGGCTCATTTTTTGCGCCATGATCTGAAGTTTTTAGCAGTACCATTTTTGCATTGATAGGACTTATTGAATTTTTTTGCGCGTACACCATTGACCGTGAGGTTTAATTAACAATATATTTTTATAATTTGGACATTTCCGCACGCGGTGATACCACATATGTATATTTTTATTTACAGTTTTTTTTTTTATGGGAAAAGGGGGGTGATTCAAACTTTTATTAGGGGAGGGGTTAAATGATTTTTATTCACTTTTTTTTTTTCCACTTTTTTTTGCAGTGTTATAGCTCCCATAGGCACCTAGAACACTGCACACACTGAACTTTTACATTGATCACTGGTTTCTCCTAAGAAACCAGTGATCGATGATTCTGCCGCTTGACTGCTCATGCCTGGATCTCAGGCACTGAGCAGTCATTCGGTGATCGGACAGCGAGGAGGCAGGTAGGGATCCTCCAGCTGTCATGTAAGCTGTTCGGGATGTCGCGATTTTGCCGTGGCTTTCCCGAAAAGCTCTCTGAGCTAACCGGCATGGTTTCACTTTCATTTTAGACGCGGCGTTCAAACTTTGAATGCTGTGTCTAAAGGGTTAATAGCGCGTGGCACCGCGATCAATGCCTCGTGCTATTAGCCACAGGTCCCGGCCATTGTTCGAGGCCGTGGCCCCACGTTATAGATCGGGAGCGGGCTCAGGACGTACAGGTATGCCCTGGGTCCTTAACAGGTTAAAGGGGTACTCCGGTGAAAAACTTTTTTTTTTTTCTTTTTTTATCTACTGGTGCCAGAAAGTTAAACCGATTTGTAAATCACTTCTATTAAAAAAATCTTAATCCTACCTGTACTTATTAGCTGCTGAATACTGTAGTGGAAATTTTTTTTCCATTGGAAACACAGAGCTGTCTGCTGACATCATGAGCACAGTGCTCTCTGCTGACATCTCTGTCCATTTTAGGAACTGTCCAGAGTAAAAGGAAATCCCCATAGCAAACATATGCTGTTCTGGACAGTTCCTACAATCGACAGAGATGTCAGCAGAGAGCACTGTGCTCGTGATGTCAGCAGACAGCTCTGTGTTTCAAAAAGAAAATAATTTCCGCTGTAGTATTCAGCAACTAATAAGTACAGGAAGGATTAAGATTTTTTAATAGAAGTAATTTACAAATCTGTTTAACTTTCTGGCACCAGTTGATAAAAAAAAAAAAAAAAAAAGAAAAATTTTTTTCACCTGAGTACCCCTTTAAACTCCTATATATTGAAAATAATTGAAAAGCAGACTAGATCGGCCTGTTACTGCTAACAATCTTTTGTGTTTCTATGACATTTGTGACTTTTTAAAAATATGTTCAATTTTGAGTCTAAGCTTGATTCTTCAGGATGGTTGAATAAATACATTTTTTGTTCATTGCCAAGATCTCTATGAATATTGTCAAAACAAAACTACAAAATGTTCTTTCTTTGTGTCCTACACTGTAACAGCTTACCCTGTGTGCCATCATTCTTTATGATCTACAATAAACTACTAGGTTCGGAATAACCATTTTTCCTTCTCAGGATATTTACCCTTGTTACCAATCCCAGTCACTCCAACACAGATTCCTAAAAAAAAGTTATTTAGATTGTGCTCATTGAGAAGCTCTTTTTTTTTTATGCTTTTGTTTTTTCTAATGTCAGCAGGTTTTATTCTCTAAAACATGCCATCAAAATATAGATTACCTCTTCTAATGGTTTGTCCTGTTAATTTTTACAATACTATAGTAAGCCCAGCATAACATACAATTTAAAATATGTTTAATGTCTACTAGTATTTTCATCTGTATTCGTTATATGTACTTAGTCCAGTGCTTTGCTAGAGTCTTGTTAAGCCCACAACCATACAAAAATCTTGGCAAAGTGGGTTTCTCTAAATAAATGTATCTTTTTAGCATTTTCCTAAATAAATGCAGAGAAAGTACTTGGGCTTACAGAGAGTCTACTACAGTCTAGAAAGTGTTCCTGATAGAGGCTCTGTAAGACCATGTTCCCGCAATGTTAAATGTACGTCTTTATGGGCCGAGTGTATCTTACAAATTAAAGAAAATTGTGGATGTGGAAATGTCCTACCTTTCAGCCATTTACCTAAGGGGGATGCTTTAAAGGGGTACTCCGCCCTAGACATCTTATCCCCTATCCAAAGCCATTTACCTAAAGGGGATGCTTAAAAGGGTACTCCGCCCTAGACATCTTATCCCCCTATCCAACGGATAGGGGATAAGATGTCTGATCACAGGGGTCCCGCTGCTGGGGAGCCCCCGCAATCTCTCCTGCAGCCCCCCAAGTCATCACTGCATGGAACCAAGTTTGCTCCGTGCATTATGACTCCCGATACAGAGGCCGGAGTATTGTGATGTCATGGCTCTGCCCCCTTGTGATGTCATGCCCCGCCCCCTCAATGCAAGCCTATGGGAGGGGGCGTGGTGGCCTTTGGATAGGGGATAAGATGTCTAGGGTGGAGTACCCCTTTAATCAAGATGCACACTGCCTAACCTGTTAGATACCATTACCTGTTTAAACCTTGGTGTGGTTGTGTTCTCTACACCACACTATTGCTATTGTAGGACTTTGGTTTAAAGCTCTTGTTCCTTCACTTTAACTGGAGCAAAGTGTGTGTGGAAACTGCCAGGGACCCTGAAGAGAAGATCAAAACAGTTTTTACCACATTTTGTCTTCTCTGTTAGCTCCTATAGCACCCATTAAAGGGGTACTCTGGTGGAAAACTTTTTTTTTTTTAAACTGGTGCCAGAAAGTTTAACAGATAAATAAATACATTTGTAAATTACTTCTATTAAAAAATCTTAATCCTTCCAGTACTTATTAGCTGCTGAATACTACACAGGAAATTTATTTTCTTTTTGGAACAAAGAGCTCTCTGCTGACATCACAAACACAGTGCGCTCTGCTGACATCTCTGTCCATTTTAGGAACTGTCCGGACAGGAGAAAAAACATATGCTACTCTGGACAGTTCCTAAAATGAACAGATATGTCAGCAGAGAGCACTGTGGTCATGATGTCAGCAGAGAGCACTGTGTTCCAAAAAGAAAATAATTTCCTCTGTAGTATTCAGCAGCTAATAAGCACTGGAAGGATTAAGATTTTTTAATATAAGTAATTTACAAATCTGTTTAACTTTCTGGCACCAGTTGATTTAAAATAAAAATAAAAATTCCACCAGAGTAGCCCTTTAAATACTTTGTATAAAATAGAGGCAACAGCAATGTCTGTATTGCACCTGGCAAATACTTAATCATTGGGTACCCATCGGCAAAGCTGCTGGGTTTTTGTAGGTGTTAAGACGTGAAGCTATTGTCCTCTGTAACTTGGGCTCCTAAGGATAAGGTCCTACTATATGGGGGCTGTATGGTGGGATGATTGGCTGAACAGGCTGATACAGGCTGTGAAATAGGCCCAGCGATCAGCCAATGAATGGGTGAATGTAAACAGGGGATGTCCCCCATTGGTCTTTCCATTTTTTCATGTAAATCTTTTTCTCATTCTCGGATAAGAAGACAAGTGGGCATCCAACTCAGTGATTGGCAGCCCTCTTTATTTGCACATGTATACTACGATAGCTGTTTACACTGAGGAGGACCGCACACTAACTGAAATGAGAGAAAATAAATGACAAATTATCCTGGAGTTTTTTTTACTACAAAATGATATATGACACGACAGAGTAAATATACTCATAAATATACGACAATGACAATAATCAAAACATAAAGTGGTCTGTACCAACCTAAAGAAAATTGGGGGGGATAGGAGAAGGGTACAGGTAAGTCCCTACTATAACAGCAATTCTAACCCTACCTAACTAATAAAGGCCCTCCTTACTCTAATATGGGGAAAGGGTACCTAGTAATATATACAATGTATGAATATACAATATAATGGATATACTCCCTTATCAAAAGAGTGATAGAGTGGAGTGAGTTCTCCCCCAGCAACCAATCATAGCTCCGCTAATGAGCTCTGGTAAAGTGAAAGCTGAGCTGTGATTGGTTGCTTTGGGAATATTACTCCACTTTTTCTCTTACACAGTTTGATAAATCTGGGCCATTGTGTATATATTACTAAGTACCCTTTACCCCATTCCACACATTAGAGTAGGGAGGGCCTTTATTAGTTAGGTAGGGTTAGAATTGCTGTTATAGTAGGGGACTTACCTGTACCCTTCTCCTATGACCGCCAATTTTATTTAGGTCGGTACAGACCACTTTGTTATGATTCTTGTCCTTGTCTTATATTTATGAAGTAAAAGTCAAAAGGGGGTGGATACCCTGCATCTTTATGCAATTGCGAGTATTTTCTACAAAATTATGTCAAGCGACTCTGCTCCCACCTTTGCCATACTATTTTGCCTGCAGATTGGACTGCATTTGCCACACAACCGGCCACGATGAGTGCTCATTGTTTCATCTACTTTCTGTAAGAATCACACTGTTTACTAAGAAACTGTATAGGTAAATTTAATATTTTATGTACTATACTGTGTTTTCAGGGTCGATTTGGAAAAAAAAAGGGGGGGGGCTGTCAGAATTTTGGGAGCAGTTGATGGGAATCCTTTACTTTATGTACTCATTTATTCATGTAACATATTTAGTGCAATAAAGAGAAACACAATACATTAATCATTAATTCTTAAAGAGCTGTTTTATTGTGGATGTTTATTTATTAAAAAAGCCTAAGTGTCTTCTTATCTCCACAGGGCATGAAATATCTTTGCATTCCAGCATCAGATTCACCAAATCAAAATTTGTAAGTACTTACCTTAGCATTGTTCTGGAAGGTTCAAAAAGCAAACAAATGCTGTATAAATTGTGTGATGGGCATATTGCACCCATGTATAATGTCTGTAATTCAGACCTAATGCCTAGGACCCTGTCTATTCTAATAAACCAAACGTAGAGAACCTTTTTTTACAGATGACTATAATTTAGGTATCTAGGTGTCATTTATCAATATGCATGAAATATGTTGCCTTTCTTCCTTTTAGTTTTTTGATCTTTAACCCCTTAAGGACCAAGCCCATTTTGGCCTTAAAGGGGTACTCCGCCCCTAGACATCTTATCCCCTATCCAAAGGATAGGGGATAAGATGTCAGATCGCCGCGGTCCCGCTGCTGCGGCACCGCCCTATCATTACTGCACAGAGCGAGTTCGCTCTGCACGTAATGACGGGCAATAAAGGGGCCGGAGCATCATTACGTCATGGCTCCACCCCTAGTCACGTCACGGCCCACCCCTCTCAATACAAGTCTATGGGAGGGGGCGTGGCGGTCGTCACGCCCTCTGCCATAGACTTGCTTAAGGGGACGGGCCATGACGTCACGCTGCTCCGTCCCCTGTATCGCCCGTCATTATGCACAGAGCGAACTCGCTCTGTGCAGCAATGATAGCGCGGTGCAGCAGCGGCGATCCCGGGGCTCCCCAGCAGCAGGACCGCGGCGATCTGACATCTTATCCCCTATCCTTTGGATAGGGGATAAGATGTCTAGGGGCGGAGTACCCCTTTAAGGACTTGACCAGTTTTTGTTTTTGCACTTTTGTTTTTTCCTTCTCCCCTTCTAAAAATCATAACTTTTTCAATTTTGCACCTACAGACCCGTGTAAGGGCTTGTTTTTTTTTTTTTTTTTTGCATCGCCAATTGTAATTTGTAATGACATCACTTATTTTATAACAAAATCTGTGGTGAAACCCAAATAATTTGCGGTGTTTTATTTTATTTTACTACTTTAAAAAATGTAAATATGTACCAAAATGAGTGCTTAAAATTATCCATTTTTGACCCCTATAACTTTTTATTTTTGCACATACGGTGATATATGAGGGCTTATTTTATGCGTCATGATCTCTAGTTTTCATCGGTACCTTTTTTGTTAAGATGGGACATTTTGATCGCTTTCTATTAATTTTTTTTTTATGGTATATGAAGTGACCAAAAATGCAAAGTTTTGGACTTCGATATTTTTTGCCTGTACACCATCAACCGTTCAATATAATTAACATTATATTTTAATAGTTCGGACATTTACGCACGCAATTTTTTTTATTAACTCCTTTTTTTTTTTTTTTTGTCCCCATAGGGGGCTATAACATGCAACCTTGTAATTGCATACGCTGTTCAATGCTGAACATTGATCAGTGTTATCGGTGCTCTGCTGCTGCCATGGCTGGCCAGAGCTTCAGAGGACCGATCGGATGGTGAGAAGGCTGGTAAGGGCCCACCGCCGTCGACTCAGCTGATCGGGACCCGCAATTTCACCGCAGATGTCCTGGTCAGCCCTGTTGAGCTATTGCCAATGTTAGATTCCGCATTTAGACACCGCAATCAACTTTGTCCGGCATTAACCGTGGGTCCTGGCTGCTAATAGCAGTCAGGATCCACCGGTTATGAAGAGCGCTTAGCTTGTGAGCACGCTTCAAACTGCAGTACTGGGACCAGGGCATACAGGTCCGCCCTTGGTCCTTAAGTACCAGGACGCAAGGGTGTACCTGTACATCCTTCGTCCTTAACAGGTTAATTTATTGAATGAGCTTTGATAAGCAGCAGTATAGTATCCCAGTTTTATTTTGGTCCTGTGCTCTTAAAAATTACATTTGGAAACTCCACATGAGATTGTACAAACTTTACTGTATAGACTGTGATGTCTTCAGTATAACAGATTTAAGAGAATTACACATCAATCTAGAATGATGGCGCTGAAAACAGTGCAGTTGTAGTAGTGTTTAAGTGGCGTCAAACATGAGTGGTTGTCATTTATTTAAGCCCTTATATACAGAGGACATCTTAGGGGCTGATAGTGGTGATGCAAAGGGTCTGGTTGTGACTACCCTGCTGAGGACATAGTGCAGTAATAAAATCAGTCACAGTTTTTTTTTTTTTCTGGAAAACTTTTAAGACTAAATGCCTCATGTAAGTAAAGTTTTCCAGAAAATGTTTAAATCCATTTTAAGCTGCTGAGGAAAGGATTCTTATCATGAAATGCGTACAGCTAAGGGTTAATATCACACTGATATCACTCAGCCAGTGATTACAAACCAGGATTCCCACTGCGGAACCACGAGGAGGTAACCCTCCCACACCTGCACAGCCGGAATTACCAGAGAATAGGACAGGGAAACCACTTGCCACTGCGAGACTCCGTACCATACTGGAGACCACAAGCCCTAGAGACATCATTGTCTAGGCTCACATCGCAAGCAGGAATTCACCCCTGCACTGCGCATCAGCAGAACATATAAAGAGACCTGCGCGGCCGATGTACACCGGAGCTCCACGCATGGGATGCACAGAGCGCATACAGCTCATTACTGCTAATATCTGCTGGCTCATCTGCTCGGTCCGAGCGGATCCACTGAACTATACAACATTGGCTAAAACAGCCCAGACTACAAAAGGGTAAGAGGTGTCCTACACCTAACCTCTCTTTATTTACAAATTCCTGTTGACAGAGACTATTACTTTTTATATGGTACCAAAGTTTGGCAGACTATAGGTCACAGCAGACCAAGAAGCATATAAATTGTTGCATTAAGTATATCTACTGGCTATACATTGAAAGTGATAGTTATACTAAACCATTATATTTTATTATACTGTGTTTTATCTTACTATAGATTAGATGACTACTTTTATGTAATACACAGGCTGTTGTGGGACACAAGGGTCCTGCGATTCCACCCAAGTTAAAACGATACTTATTTTATATTTTTATAACCTAGAGGGCTGGAATATTATTTTATTTTTAATTTATTAAACACTCCTGGGGTATTAGAGTTTACCTTTCCAGTAACCTCAGTTATATATAGGAAAAGTGAGCTGCACCCAACCTTGGCTTAAACATATACGCAAGTTCACATAATCAATCAAATAGAAGTAAATAACGGAGCACTCACTATATACAGGTTTTCTTGCTTCTTACTTCTCTATTCACAGCCATGCTGGGTTACAAGTGGGGTATTCAGGCAGCGGGCGACAGTTCGTAACTCGCATTATGTGCTTTGTCAGGCCCCTACACCACTATGCCAGTGCGGATTTATCACACAGGCCAGCAATGATGATTTCACTCATTTCAGTCACGGTCACACCAGGCTCAGGTACAACCTATATATAATTACATATATGCTATGTATTCTCTTATACAAATAGTTATAAATGATTATCATAATTATGACAACTTTGTTTCATATGAGACTTAGCTTTGTTTTCTAGTTTTTCTTCTCCAGTTCATTGTCCCCAAGTTCCCAATATTCAGTAAATTCTGGTTATAACCATTCTAACAAGCACATTATGAAGTGAAGATTTATACAGATTTGTTTTTAGTAATCTAATATTGACCATACTTAGTATGGATTGAAGCTAAAGGAAAGGTGAAAATTATGTACCTTTTTAAAAGGGTAAACTTGTCAAAAATTGGACTACAAAGAAGGTTTAAGGTGATATTAAGGGGAAGTCCCTACCAGTATGCAAAAATGAACACAAAGTGAACTTGTTAATGCGTGACAGTGTGCCCTAGAGAGAAGGGAAATGTCCTATTTATAATTAGGATGTATTTTCCCATATATGCATGGGTTGTTAAATATGTGGTTTCTGTTGGCTGACGGAAAATCTTGTACCACATTGGAAACCAGCTATGTTCAGAGAGATCTGTGGCTCATTGGACTGTTAGAATGCAGTTTCCACAAAACCCAGTTGATGATTTTTTTTCAGGACCTTAAATCTTGAAAAGCTTACATTTTTGTCAAAATGCATGGTATGCCCTAAAGTATAAGGACAACCCACCTAATTTTTGATTTCAGATGATTTAGCCACCCCCTTTGTAAAGAGCTGCATACAAATACACAAAACCGAGTGAACTGGGCTCAGTGACTTTGTTCACTCATTGCCCTCTTTCCCAATGAACTGACTAGTGAAAACGGTGGCCATCCTATGACAAACTATATCATGCTGCTTTGCCAGGGTTTGGCCTAGGTCTTATTTCCAGTTGTTAATTAGTGGATTTGAAAATAAAAAGGATCACATGTAAATTAATAGATCTAGACCACTTAAAGGGGTACTACGCCCCTAGGCATCTTATCATATATCCAAGGATAGTGGATAAGAGGTCTGATCGCTGGGATCCCGCTGCTTTGATCACCTATTCCTCTTATCAGTATGTGTGCGCTTTAAGTGCCCACGCTCATCAATGTTTCAGACCCTCGTTCATCCTTGCATCTTTATTGAAGTTTTAAAGCCGCAAAACTTAAAGGAATACTGTAGTGGAATATAACTTATCCCCTATCCGAAGGATAGGGGATAAGTTATAGATCGCTTGGGGTCTGACAG
This sequence comes from Hyla sarda, assembly GCF_029499605.1. Classification (NCBI taxonomy): domain Eukaryota; kingdom Metazoa; phylum Chordata; class Amphibia; order Anura; family Hylidae; genus Hyla; species Hyla sarda. Next base: position 211,826,952 of record NC_079193.1, on the reverse strand, counting down.
CTGGGACCCCCTGTGATCTCCTTTATGGGACTGCAGCAGTCTGCAGGAAGGTAGCGTTCCGTCCCAGCATGACACAGCGGCAGACACTCCCCCTCCATGTATCCCATAGAGTTACATGAAGGGTGCCTGTCTGCCGTACAGGACCCCATGCGATCTATAACTTCTTCCCTATCCTTCAGATACCGGATAAGTTATATTCCACTACAGTACTCCTTTAACCCTTACTTAAAACAGTAAGTGGTGGGGTTATAATGCTAGAAAATACAAAAAATATATTGCATAGTTTTTTTCTGTTCCAGAATGACTGTACAAAAAGCAGGGCCCGTAAAGACAAAGCTTGCTGCGTTTAGTATAAAGGAACACCGCTGGCCAGCACAGACCCATATCCCATTATGCACCTTTGCGATGTCCAGGGGTGTGGAAATAAAGAAAATACATTTTAAAAAACTGTTTGTCCAAGGGACTAAAGCGGAGCACAATCTACTTGTCCCTCATGACAATCCACTTGTCCTGGTACATAATATATTTGCAATCAAAATAGTCTGTAAATAGGGTCTTTATGAATAGAAATGTAATAGGCAGACCAACATGTCACCCCAGGCTCCCATAGTATGTAAATAGGGCCTCAGATAGAATATAGATATATATAGATATATATAGATATATAGATATATATAATGTCCCTCCAGTGGGTAAAAAGGTAGGGCTCCCAAACAGACAGAAAGGTAGTGCTCCCAGACAAAGCCCCAGATAGAGCCCCAAATAGAAATGACAGCCGGCCGGCCCCCATATGACCCCCCATTATGTAGGCAGGTAGGGCTCCCATTTAAACAATTATACCCCCTAAATGAGAACTTTTCATGGTGATGCCCGTGCATAGTATGGTGACACACTCTATGCTATACTGCCAATTGCATGCATCGCATTACACGTAGACAATGCACAACGTAGTACCAGTTTCAGCATTAGAAATGTGGCTGCTACAATCCTGTGCCAGTTTATCCCCCGCCTCTTGATCCTCTCTTGTACCATATCATTCCACTGTAACATGTTATCCCCCCCTCTGATGCCCTGTGCCATTATATTCCCCCCTCACTGATGCTCCCTGTGCCATATTTCATCCCCCCCTCTCCTCCCCCAGTGCCATTATATTTCAGCCACCCCCTGTGCCATTATATTTTAGCCCCCCTCCCCCTGTGCTATTTATTTCAGCGCCCCTCCCCTCCCCCTGTGCCATTTTAGATTTTACCATCCCTCCCCCCACTGTGTCATTATATTTCAGTCCCCCCCCCTCCCCTCCTGTGCCACATCATTCACTCATTCTCCCTCTCCCTTGTCTCTCTTTGATCCCCTGCTATTATCTGTCCTCTGTCCCAATGTGCGCTCCCGCAGGCTCAAGGGCTCGGCGGTTGTTTATGTTGCTGGACCGCATCCTCGATCCTGACAGGTGTGCGCGATGAGTGATGTCGTCACACGTCTACGCCAGGATGCCGACATCTTTCGCTGCTCGCTATAGGATGCAGCATACGGCTGCAGTCTATAGGAGTCTAGTGCCGGGGCAAGAACAATTGCCCCATAATATGTGAATTCCTCAGGCATTTAGCCCAGCTTTTTTGCCTTAATGGATACAAATTTCCACAGAAACACTCCAAAATCTTGTGAAAAGCCTTCAGAGAAGAGTGGAGGCTGCCAAATGGGACTTGGCTGCATAATAACTCCACTGAGACTTTGTGATCCAAATCTGCAGTTGAAATATTCTGTGTTGTGAGTAAATCTGAAATAAGAAATTGGTGAAAGGTAAAAAAGTATTCTAAAATGAAACTAGTATAGTAATGGTTGAAGGAGAAAGTAAACTAAAATTAAACACTACTGTTGTAACTAAAGTTCAAAAATGGTCTATTCAATGGGTTCGGACAAAGTATAGCATAAAGTGGTAAGTTATGAAAGTGGTCAATGCTACAAATTTGTTTAGCATTTAAAAAAACATTCAAGCAGAAAAATTTGTCTGATCCCTTGAATACACTGAAAAACAAAGCTGATGGCTTAGTATTTATAACAACAATACAATGAACAGTTGTAAGTTTGAGCCTTAGCAATCTCTTGATGATAAAATGTCTGTTCTCACTATATTTCAGTAGGTTTCCTTTAGTCACTCCAGTTTGTTTTTGTTACTAACACCTGTTTCCCTTTTTTTAGGGTTTTTTTTCTGTGTAGCAATTTAGGGTCTTTAGTCAGTTTTACATGATTAAATTACCTAATTGATATTCTTAGTAGCCAGGTAATGAGGACATTCATAGCCATCAATACAAAATGTAAAGTGTATTTGTTAGGTACATCGACAACCTGGTTTCTTGGGCTTGTCCTGTACTGGGGATACACAATGACTGAAAATATATATTCTTTTATGAAACACCAGTAAAGAAACATACCAGTAAAATTAGGAATAAATAATGGTCATGATACCATGACATATTAAGTTACGTACACATAACTGCCTTATTATTGTTCCCATGGGACTGAAGTGGTGATTAACTATCTGATACCTTAACACCTTTTTAAATGTTATGGTTTCAACTAATTTATTCCATTTTAAAACCCAATAAAAGTGTGTCTCTATAAAGTTTACAGATCCTTGTTTTTGAGTTTGGTGTAGTATATTTGTAATATGTTATGTAAAAAAAAGGTCAAAATTATTGATTGCTTAGCCCTGTGCACCTTTTATGTCTGTGTATTGCTGCAGTCTTACAGTAGTTGCAGCCATGTAACCATTTTGTTTTAAATGTTTTCTAGAATACAACATTTTAAGGAAAGCACATCATTTATCCATGAGTGTCGGCTGAAGGGTGAAGGGTGCCTTGTTCATTGGTATGTATCTTGACAAACCTTCCTATTGTAACTGCTGTTGTAAAACTTTCTTCTTTGTGATAGTCTATAGATTTCTAACATATTTGTAAATTACTTAATTTACCAAAAACAATTTCCTATCCCAGAAAGCAAACTGTCTTAGCCACTTGCTGTCTCCCTTCTGCAATTTGCTGTCTGCCTTCTGCAATTTGCTACTTCCTGTTGTTAGGCTCAGTCTATCTCTAGTAACAGAGGCTCAAAGAGGAGGTCGCAGCAGGGCTTAGCTAGTCCCATGTTCAATAGCGAGAAGGAGACTGGGCTGTGTACCTGCAATCTTTGAGTCTGTTTCCATCCTCCAAAGGATCCACAATGTTTCAGAAAGGTAAATTAAGGTTTCACTCTCATCCCAATAGCAGCAGTGGTTCAGTGTCTGGTGTAGCCCCTACAGTTTTTTCTTTCATTTCTGCTCACATAGCACTTTACAAAGCCAGTGCATCAGTAACTCCTTCTCTCTCCTCATGACATCTATAGTAATGCATCATAAATCATCCCCCCAACACAGTGCCAGCCTGTTCAGTCTAATGTACTTTAACTAGCACTATGTCATGGCACAGCAGCAAGGAGAAGGTGCTGTACTATGAATGACCAGACAAATAAGGTATAGGAAACCCTCTGTGTGTACCATTGGCAAACCATATACATCAAAGTGCTTCACACTGAATGAAGCACTTAGATGTATATATTGTTTTAAGATATAAGATAGAATTCGGTTTCATTTCATGTTAATAAATAATGAACAATGTTTCTTGATGTCACTAATTGACTTGCCTATTTATATGTATTGATGACATTTGTGAATTGATTGAAAAAAGATTCCAAAGTGGAACTGAAATGTTGAAATCAACTACTGCTTTATACCACTTTTTGTGGAGTGTCGCCTCTTATCTTTGGATTGTTTGTATTTCGATCAGGATTTTTAGCCAAACCCAGTAGTGGCTCAGACAGAGTAAAACTAAATTAGAAATATCTGCACCCTTTCAGTTATGTTTGCACCCTTTGGTTTTGGCTTTATGTTCTGATAACAATACTATGTGTAAACCCAACCTTATATGATTTGTGAAATTTACTTTTTTTTCTTTAAGTTTGGCAGGTGTGTCCAGAAGTGTTACTTTGGTAGTAGCCTATGTTATGACAATCACAGATTTGGGGTGGGAAGATGCGCTGGCTGCTGTTAGGGGAGCAAGAACGTGTGCCAACCCCAATATGGGTTTTCAAAAGCAACTTGAGGACTTTGGAAAATCTGATGTCCATCATGTAAGTAAACATAACCTGTACTTCATTTGTAAGACACTGTAACACAAACAGCTGTTGGTGAAACAATATAAATATTTCAAGAGAATATTTTTTTTATATAAGGTTAAATATTTTATTTGACAGTAAAAGCAGAGTACACTATAAACTCTGCAGGCGAATTCAATAGTCAACTGTTGAAATCTATGTTTAAATGCTGACTCATTTCTACTAGACATGAAAAATCCACTTTAAGACAAAAATAATTTATTTGCTTCCCCTCTTTCATCATTAAATTCTCTTTAACTGACTGAATTACTTTCTCATCCCTAAAATACACACTTCTGTTGAGAATCAAGGGCTTTGCCATAAGTATGTGGGGCACAATACTAAAATGTTGTTCCATATATAGTTAAAGGGGTACTCCGGCGCTAAGACGTCTTATCCCCTATCCAAAGGATAGGGGATAAGATGCCTCATTGCGGGGGTGCCGCCACTGGGGACCCCCATGATCTTGCACGAAGCAACCCGGTTACAATCAGTCCCCGGAGCATGTTCGCTCCGGGTCTGATGACTGGCGATCACGGGGGCCGGAGCATTGTGATGTCACGGCCCCGCCCCATGTGATGTCACGCTCCGCCCCCTCAATGCAGGCCTATGAGAGGGGGCGTGACAGCCATGACGTCACAATGCTCCGGGAACTGATTGTAACCGGGGTGCTGCGTGCAAGATCATGGGGGTCCCCAGCGGTGGGACCCCCGTGATCAGGCATCTTATCCCCTATCCTTTGGATAGGGGATAAGATGTCTTAGCGCCGGAATACCCCTTTAAAATCTGCATGTAAATTTGAGCAGCTTTGCTTTTTCACTTATGTAGCATAACATTGTGTGTTTTACTCTATTCCCATCCAGTGTGTTGAACAGGTCCAAATAGAGGACAGCAATAGGAGTTAAAACCTACCTAAAGGTTCAATCATGATGGTTGCATAATCAAAAAGACATCTTGCTACTGCAATTGCCCAGAGAAACCGGGGAAGTGCTCAGTAGTTAGAGTTCTAGGCAGATATCTTGGCTACACCTCTTGTGCAGTTGTGATAGTGGCACCTTGGACACTACAAGATGTTTTATTTTTTATAAATTTTTTCTTCTTTTTATTTTTTCTTCTTCAGTTATACAACCTTAATCGGAACTTTACAGTTTTTTTCTGGCCAAAAACTGTTGTGGATAGGTCATCAATAGTTGATCAGCTGGGTGCGCACACTCTGCATGCCAGCTGATTAACTGATCTGCTCTGCCACAGTGCTGCAGATAAACATGCAGGTGTCAGAAACCTCAGGTCCATACATTATTTAAAGTGATGTCACTGGGTAACTGCAGAGCAGCTCCCATTCACTTACAGAGCTATGCAATTACCCAGCTCCATGAGTGAGAGCTGCTATTCCAAACATTTTTGTCTTAAATTTTAGATATCTACTTATGGTATATAATGCATTGCAAAATCTGTACATTCCAAAGCACTATAGATGTCAGTATAAAATTGAAAGTTAATTATTAGACTGAAATCGTAAATCGGAAATATGAGGGCACCATTGAGTCACAAAGATTGTGACAATGGGGCTGATCTTTGTAGAAATATGCTACTGATCTGCTGCACATCCAGAAAAAAAATCCATGAGCCTGCCTCTGATTTCTACCATGAAAATAAATGTCAGATTTAGATGCCTCCATGTGAACATACTATAGGGTGACATTACCTATTTATTTTAGTGCTGTGCTGCTGCTTTTTTGTACATTCCTATTGAAGTCAATAAGGCTTCTATTTGGGGGTTCATTTGCCCATATAAACATACCCGAAGAGTAGTAACTGGTTGTCTATGTGAGTTGTAATTGAAAAATTGCCAAAATGCCGTCACCATTACATTTGTGTGCAAAACTACTAAGAAGGCTCCAACGCAATGGAACCCTGAGGTACCCTAGAGTCAAATTTGAGTAACTTATTTTCAAAATGGTTAACATTCTTCTTTTATGGTTGGGTTTATAATTTATCCAAGAACAAAACTCCATTTGTTCTTTTTCTCTCTTAACTTGTTAGTCACAGCCCTTGCCTTTCATGGTTCTTGTCACCATACAGTGAATTTAAAATAGTAGAGACATGACTAATTGTCAGTTAATACTGTTTTCTGTTTGGGTGCACCTCTTGCATGTTACTGCCTGTGCTCTGTCCAAGCTGTTGTCTCACTCCTACTCAGTGAATTACCGCACTCACGACTTGTAAGGTGTAAAATATTTGAATAGTTAAAATAAAAATGGCATAAATAGTGTCACTACTTTGCTCATCAAGTTTCGCATTATAATTCAGCGCATCTAAACCGCTTAAACCTAACAACCTAACATTGAATGAAGTCAACTGTGAAGAGTCGTTTTGTAATCTTTTTTTTTTTTTTTTCTCAATCACATATTTCTGTCTATTGGGTTTTAAGAAATTGACGAATATAATGGGGACTTTCCATCTCCTTAATTTCCTATGCAGTACTTTAGTCATTTTTGCATTGTGGCTGTATGTAAGCATTGAAAAAAAAATTTAATCATATGGCCAAAAATATTGGAGAAAACGGAATTTGGTTAGAGCTTCCAGGTTGTCTTTTAATACAAGTTCTATGTCTATGTTCTTATTGTTTCTTATTGGATTTGTGGAAGTAAACATTTTACATTTGATATTTTAAATTTACCTTTTGATTTTGTTGTCTATTGACATCTATTTTTGAGCAAATTTTATACTCCAGAAAAATTGCATTGCTCAGTACAATTGGTGGTCTGTTAGTAAAGTCAGATCCAAATAGCAAATCGTCAGTGGCCAGCATGAAAGCCTTCAGAAGCCTTCAGATTCCATGGAAAATGCTCACCCTTGAATCACATTATGGGCGGGAGATCGGAGAGATGACAGATGTAATTACTGTCACAAGCCGCTTAAGGGCAGCTTGTGCATTTGCATCAAAGACCTCCTGCACGGCCACACCATGAATATATAAAGCTCTGTGTTCAGGCCTACACGACAGAGCCATAAGTGTACTGCACTCTTCGTGAAGCAGTTAATAAAGTTTCCTTAGTGTAGAAAATGCTTTTATTTTTATTAATTTTACTTATTTTTTTATGTCATAGAGCTTTAAAAAAAATTTTTTTTAACAGTAACTAGCTGAGTATCCGACGTTGCCCGGTTGTTCCTACCTAATCCTTGTGGGGGAGAAAAGCAAGGCATGCCGCCCTCATATCCTGCCCTCATATCCTGCCCTCATATCCTGCCCTCATATCCTGCCCTCATATCCCGCCCTCATATCCCGCCCTCATATCCCGCCCTCATATCCCGCCCTCATATCCCGCCCTCATATCCCGCCCTCATATCCCGCCCTCATATCCCGCCCTCACATCCCGCCCTCACATCCCGCCCTCACATCCCGCCCTCACATCCCGCCCTCACATCCCGCCCTCACATCCCGTCCTCCGGTGGGGCTGAGTTGGGATGAAGATATTGTAAGCCAAAAATAGAAGGCATGGTTTTGTGGAAGTGGGCGTGACTTGCAAACTGGACAAATGCACAAAAAGTGTAGAAAATGGGGTGTGGACCGTCATGAGGGCCAGTCCATAGCATCAATGCCTTTCTCTTGCAGGAACTGCTGACACTCTCAAGCCACATGAGGTCTAGCATTGTCTTGCATTAGGAGGAACCCAGGGCAAACCGCACCAGCATATGGTCTCACAAGCGGTCTGACGATCTCATCTTGGTACCTAATGGCAGTCAGGCTACCTCTGGCAAGCACATGGAGGGCTGTGTGGCCCCCCCCAAAGAAATGCCACCCCACACCATTACTGACCCCCTGCCAAACCAGTCATGCTGGAGGATGTTGCAGGTAGCAGAACGTTCTCCACAGCGTCTGCAGACTCTATCACATCTGTCACATGTGCTCAGTGTGAACCTGCTTTCATCTGTGAATTGCACAGGGCGCCAGTGGTGAATTTGCCAATTTTGGTGTTCTATGACAAATGCCAAAAGTCCTGCGCGGTGTTGGGGTGTAAGCACCTGTGGACGTCGGGCCCTCATACCACCCACATGTTTCTGACCGTTTGAGTGGACACATGCACATTTGTGGCCTGCTGGAGGTCATTTTGCAGGACTCTGGAAGTGCTCATCCTGCTGCTCCTTTCACAAAGGCAGAGGTAGCAGTCCTGCTGCTGGGTTGTTGCCCTCCTACAGCCTCCTCCACGTCTCCTGATGTACTGGCCTGTCTCCTGGTAGCGCCTCAATGCTCTGGACACTACACTGACAAACACAGCAAACCTTCTTGCGACAGCTCTCATTGATGTGCCATCCTGGATAAGCTGCACTACCTGAGCCACTTGTGTGTGTTGTAGGCTCCGTCTGTGGCTACCACTAGAGTGAAAGCACCGCCAGCATTAAAAAGTGACCAAAACATCAGCCAGGAAGCATAGGAACTGAGAAGTGGTCTGTGGTCACCACCTGCAGAACTACTCCTTTATTGAGGGTGTCTTGATAATTGCCTGTAATTTCCACCTGTTGTCTGTTACATTTGCACCACAGCATGTGAAATTGATTGTCAATCACTTTTGCTTCCTGAGTGGACAGTGTGATTTCCGAGAAGTGCAATTGACTTGGTTACATTGTGTTGTTTAAGTGTTCCCTTTATTTTTGAGAAGTGTATATAGAGGTATTGGCATATGACAGTATATTAGCCTGTGTATTAATAAAAAAAATTAAAAAAAATAGATTTAATGGGTGAAAATCTGTGCATCTGTTCAGGAGAAATCCATCATGTTGCTAATATAGTAATCTCTTCGGGCCATTGCTGTTGCCTCGCTCCTGAATGCACTTTTCGACCGTTTCTATATGCAGGGACTGCCTGTAGATTTTTGTACTGTTTCTAGAATCCTGTATCCTACTGTGCATTGCACTCAGCATTTTGTCCTAAAGGATTGTTGTTATTGTCATTTTTGCTTTGAGCTAGGGATTTTTCTTTAGGAATTATTTACATACAAAATCTGGATCAAATGAATCAAAGAATGAACTCAACCTTAAAATTGTATGACAGTGTTTTATTTTTACAAAAAAAGAAAAAAAGTACACTTGCAGCAGTGGTAATCCTGTTGTTTTTGTTGTTGTTTGTTTTATAGTTAAGAAATTGGTTGAAGGAGACATATGGGGAAAGCCCATTCCTCGATGAAGAAGAAGCCAAACAACTTATTGCCAAACATAAGCAACATGAAGAAGAATCTAGTGCTGGAAGTTCAGGAAGACAATGGAGCAGCCAATTAACCTCTCTTTCATCATCCATGGCATACAGCAATTACACTACAGAGACTTAAGTTTATATCACAGGATCTACTATCTGATATACTTTACACAGTCACTACTAAGTATATAAGCAGGCACCACATTGGTGATTGCCGTCCAATGAAGAGAGAGCTTAGATGAGTTAAGCGGTCTTAAGATGTATCTTTCTGTCTATACCCTTGCAGAGATGAGTGGTGCATTAAAAATTGAAATAAGGGTCTTTAATTGAATTCAATTTTAACACGGGAAAAGGTTTAATTCCACTATTGTGTTTTATTACCACTTTCTTATTTGTATATCTTAAACACAAGTCTCCTAAAAGCTTTGTTAAAGTTAAAAACTGTGTCATCGCTTTTACTTCTGTTTTAATGTATACCTTCTACCTCAAAAGAACAATTGTTTGTACAGTTACCAAACTTAACCAATTGTACCCCTAATAATCTAAGAAAATAATAGTGTATTTCTCAGGTAGGTGATAACAAAAGAAATGGTTGAGCAGTTCAGGTCCAAAACAAGTCTACTGTACCCCGTTGTCATAATAGATACAGGTAATAAACAAAACATCCTTTTGCCTGCATAAAATAGGATATCCGTTCTTGTAGTTTAAAGTTTAGTCCAGAATTTAAATATAAAAATGGTTCATGATGCTGTCTACAATGGAACCATTATTTAGCTGGATGCAAGCAAGTTAGAAAATAAGATTCTCTCTCACTTGGCTCATGTTATTTGTGCCCTGCTATTGTCATACTGTGATATGTTAGGTAAGCTTATTCCCAATTTGAGATATATATACAATTTTAATATATATATATATATATATATATACACATACACTGTGGTTATTGTTTTACACTGGTGCACTATGGCAAAAGGATGAGACATTGTTGAAAATACTGATTTTTTTTCTGAGACTTAAATTGAGGAAGTGAAATCATTTATGCATAAAATATGTGATTAAAATAGCAGGAAATGAGGACTTTGCACTATGATTTAAGTTGACATAGACACATTTGTTGACTTAACTATGGTTACTTGCTGGAAGGTGATTGAAAATTACAAGTTTCTATACTCCTGTTTTTGTCTGATAACCACTTGAAGATTTTGGACAATGACTTTTAAAAGGACAGTACTGATGTACTAAGTTGTCTTCAATATGGTTTAAATAAAAATTACTGTATATTTCTCAAGTTAATATTGTTTCAGTTCAGATGTGAGTCACTCCCATTTATAAGGATTTAATAGACTTCATGTGTTGTACAGGGTGGGCCATTTATATGGATACACCTTAATAAAATGGGAATGGTTGGTGATATTAACTTCCTGTTTGTGGCACATTAGTATATATGAGGGGGGGGGGAACTTTTCAAGATAGGTGGTGACCATGGCGGCCATTTTGAAGTCGGACAATTTGAATCCAACTTTTGTTTTTTCGATAGGAAGAGGGTCATGTGACACATCAAACTTATTGGGAATTTCACAAGAAAAACGATGATGTGCTTGGTTTTAACGTAACTTTATTCTGACCACTTATAAAATGTGTTCAATGTGCTGCCCATTGTGTTGGATTGTCAATGCAACCCTCTTCTCCCACTCTTCACACACTGATAGCAACACCGCAGGAGAAATGCTAGCACAGGCTTCCAGTATCCGTAGTTTCAGGTGCTGCACATCTCGTATCTTCACTGCATAGACAATTGCCTTCAGATGACCCCAAAGATAAAAGTCTAAGGGGGTCAGATCGGGAGACCTTGGGCCATTCAACTGGCCCACGATGACCAATCCACTTTCCATGAAACTGTTCATGTAGGAATGCTCGGACCTGACACCCATAATGTGGTGGTGCACCATCTTGTTGGAAAAACTCAGGGAACGTGCCAGCTTCAGTGCATAAAGAGGGAAACACAACATCATGTAGCAATTTCGCATATCCAGTGGCCTTGAGGTTTCCATTGATGAAGAATGGCCCCACTATCTTTGTACCCCATATACCACACCATACCATCAATTTTTGTGTTCCAACAGTCTTGGAGGGATCTATCCAATGTGGGTTAGTGTCAGACCAATAGCGGTGGTTTTGTTTGTTAACTTCACCATTCACCTAAAAGTTTGCCTCATCACTGAACAAAATCTTCTGTGTAAACTGAGGGTCCTGTTCCAATTTTTTTGTTTTGCCCATTCTGCAGCACCTGAAACTACGGATACTGGAAGCCTGTGCTAGCATTTCTCCTACGGTTTTGCTATCAGTGTGTGAAGAGTGGGAGAAGAGGGTTGCATTGACAATCCAACACAATGGGCAGCACATTGAACACATTTTATAAGTGGTCAGAAACTTGTAAATTACTCATGAAAGAATAAAGTTACGTTAAAACCAAGCACATCACTGTTTTTCTTGTGAAATTCCCAACAAGTTTGATGTGTCACATGACCCTCTTCCTATTGAAAAAAACAGAAGTTGGATTTAAAATGGCCAACTTCAAAATGGCCGCCATGGTCACCACCCATCTTAAAAAGTTTTCCCCCTCACATATACTAATGTGCCACAAACAGGAAGTTAATATCACCAACCATTCCCATTTTATTAAGGTGTATCCATATAAATGGCCCACCCTGTATATGTATACTGTACAGTAAACTATATGTATACTATACTGTATACTGTGGTGCCATTAAAATGGACCAACATATCAATATCAGCATGTTCTGTTCACACACTAGTAAAATGGGCAAGACTTTCTTTTAAACATTATAAATAGCTGTTTTAAATATAAAAACATTTTTAAGTGAGATCAACTAAGATGCATTTAAAGTGTTATTGTGATTTCAAAAAAAATATTTAACATGTAAACATTTTGATTGGTTGGGGTGTTCATTGCCAAGACCCCCACTTATTGCTAGAATGAGCTGGTAGAGATGCTCAGCTAAGCGCTTGTCTTTCCTTTATGCAAAAGACAGCTTCGATAGATGGCGCACATCTCCTTTAGCAAGATAGAGAAAAGCACTGGACGCCTCTCCCCACTTAGGCCCCGTTCACACTACGGAATTCCCGCGGAATTTCCGGGCGGAATTCCGCGGGCAGAATTCCGCGGTGTGATCTTTAAAATTAGTGTGAACCGGTTTCCGCGAGACCCGTTCACACTGCGGAATGTTCTGAAAGTGTTCTGCGCAAAGAAAGAACATGTTTATTCTTTGCGCGGATTCCGCGAGCACTGCATAGCCGTCAATGGTGATGGCTCAGTGCCCCGCGGCCCTCGTGCCGAAGTACTATCGGCGGCGGCCGCCAGGCGGAAGCTCCGCTCGCGGAATTCATCCGCAAGAATTCCGATGTGTGAACGCACCCTTATAGTGATTGGTTGGGGTCTCAACAACCAGACCTCCGACTTATCAAAACATATGACATGTCAAAAGATTTTTTTTTTTTTTATTACAGGGACACTTTAAACCTAACCCGTGCTATGGTATTGGCAGTACACATACCTCTACAAAGTTAAGTTATCTTTTAGGAGAGTGTCTTGTTCTTCCCTGGTTTTGTCCATATTTTACTTCCAGTTGCATTTTGTCGGTTGTAACAAGCTTACAAACATGGTTCTTGATGGGTAACAAGGGGTAAATTATGAATATAGGGAGGTGTATGATAACTCCTGTTGGGATAGTAAATATAACCACTGTACTTGCTGCATAATTAATCTGATATATAACATTTCCCATCCATGGGTGTAAATATAAACTCAAATTTTGTTTTCATGTTTTCGTGTGAATTTTCATTTGATTTGTCATAAACATTTAAATGATTATAAAACATGTGTTTTGTCGGTGCTTTAAATTAACATCCTGGCTTTTCTTTAGGACAATGTGATGGAATCAGTGTAAACTCTAGTCAGAGGTAATATGAACAGGGAGCAAGTAACTCTCCAAGAGCTTATAAATGGCATCAGGGAACAACCATTAGTACTTTAACAGAATCTGATAATACTTTTAGAGAAACTTAAAATCTTGGCCAGGCAATAGACATGTGGGGACACTTATGAAAGGATTTATAATTTTTTTTTTTTTGCTTATATTTGTCGCACAATTGTCTCACGTGAGACATTTTTCACACAATTGTCTCACGTGAGACATTTTGCATTTACGGGAGACTTAACGGAGAAGTAAGAAAAGCAAAATCTACAAATCCTGCAATGGTATGCTCTTTATCACGTGTAACTTTCGCACAAGAGTCGCATCACTCTTAACCCCTTAAGGACCTGGGCTTTTTCAGTTTTTTCACTTTCAATTTTTCCTCCTTAACTTTAAAAAATCATAACTGTTTAAAATTTTCACCTAAAATTCTATATGATGGCTTATTTTTTGCGTCACTAATTATGCTTTGTAATGACATTTGTCATTTTACCCAAAAATCTACGGTGAAACGGGGAAAAAAATCAATGTGCGACAAAATTGCTGAAAAAACACTTTTGTAAATTTTGGGGGCTTCCGTTTTTATGCAGTACATTTTTAGGGAAAAATGACACCTTATCTTTATTCTGTAGGTCCATACGGTTAAAATGATACCCTACTTGTGTAGGTTTGATTTTGTATCACTTCAGAAACAAATCATGAATATATGCAGGAAAAACGTTTAAAATGGTCATATTCTGACCCCTATAACTCTTTTATTTTTCTGTGTTCAGGGCGCTATGAGGGCTCATTTTTTGCGCCATGATCTGAAGTTTTTAGCGGTGCCATTTTTGTTCTGATGAGACTTTTTGATCACTTTTTATTTACTTTTTTGTGGTATAACAAGTGATCAAAAATGCGCTATTTTGGACTTTGGAATTTTTTTGCGCGTACGCCATTGAACGTGCGGTTTAAAAAGCGGTATATTTTTATAATTCGGACATTTCAGCACGCGGCGATACCACATATGTTTATTTTTATTTACACTTTTTATTTATTATTGGAAATGCCAGGTGATTCAAACTTTTATTAGGGGAAGGGATAATTCAAAGGGTTAATGATTTTTTTACACTTTTCTTATGCAATATTATACTTCCTATAGGGGGCTATAACATTGCATGTACTGATCTTTAACACTGATTGATGCATCTCCATAGGAATGGATCAATCAGTGTTTTCGGCGATTGAATGCTCAAGCCTGGATCTCAGGCTTGAAGCATTCATCTGGCGATCGGACAGCGCAGGAGAAGGTAAGAGACCTCCTCCTGTGCTACAGCTGTTCGGGAAGCCACGATTATACCGCGGCGATCCCGAACAGCTCCCTGAGCTAGCCGGGCACTTTCACTTTCGTTTTTAGCCTTCGCGGTTCAGCTTTGAGCTATTAGCGGCGGGTCCCGGCTTAACTATGACGCCGGGCCCGCCGCGATATGATGCGGGGTCGCTGTGTGACCCCGCGTTATATCGCAGGACCGGGACTCATGACGTACGCGTACTTCATGGGTCCTTAAGGGGTTAAAAATCTCATAAATTTAAGCCAAGTCATACCTGGCTCAGAAAAACAGCTTACGCAAGCTGTAAATGCAAAGCAATAACTGTAAATGAAAAGCTTGTATTAGTGCCGGGATTGGTGAGTCTGGAGGACCACAGTCTTGTAGTGTCTCAAATATTTTTACCTTCCTGCACATTTTTTTTCAAAAAAGGTGCCCTCCTGATCTTGAAAAAACTACAACTCCCAGCATGCTCATTCAGCCATTTGCCGTCTGGGCATGATGTGAGTTGTAGTTTTTCATAATCTGTTAATGATCTCTGAACTTTTACCCTCAAAATCTAGCCAAACTACAAATCCCAGCATGCCAAGACAGCAAAGATGCCATCGCTGTCTAGCCGTGCTGGGAGTTGTAGTTTGGAAAGATCTGGAGGGCCACAGTTCAAGGAACACTGCACAGTAATCTCCAAACTCTGGTCCTCCAGATGTTGCTAAACTACAAATCCCAGCATTCCCAGACACCAAATGGCTGTCTGACCATGCTAGGAGTTGGACTTTTGCAAGATCTATAGTGCCACCATTTGAGGAACACTGCAGATTGATCTACAAACTCTGGTCTTCCAGATCTTGCTAAACTACAAATCCCAGCATGCCTAGTCAGCAGCAGTGATCTCAGAACTGTTAACCTCCAAATCAGGCCAAACTGCAAATCCCAGCATAGCCAGACAGCAAAAGGTCATGTCAGGCCATGTTGGAAGTTGTATTTTTGCACCATCTTTTGGGCAACGTTTTGTAGATCACTGTGCAGTGGTCTTTCAACAGTAGTTGTCCAGATTTTAAATTACTTCTGCTCCCAGCGTGCACAGATAGCTAATGTGCATGATTGCAGTTCTAGTAGTGTGCTTATAGCTTTTGCATAACTCAAACTGCCAGCATGCCCTTTGGCTGTCAGCACATGCTGATTTTTGTAGTATTGCTACAGCTGGAGGCACAATGGTAGAGAAACAACAACGTATGGTCTGTTACCTAAGTTTGTGTTTACTAACCCATGTCTTCTGTTGCAAAATGACAACTCTCAGCATTTGACGTTTTCATAACGACGCTTATACACCTATCCAGTGGGGTCAGAATCAAGGAGGCTTGGGGGTGAAAGGGACTTTGTGAAAACCCAGATTTGGAGTCTACCACAATCAGAAGTCATTTGCAGCAGGATCTGTTCTGCAGCACTTGGTGAGTCAGGGTGGTTTTTCTTTTGAAATCTCCTCCATTTTTAATGGTTGGTTATCAAGCTTTTGATCCCTGTGCGACAAAATTTTTACTTTCGTACAACTTTTTTGATCAAAAAGTTGCATAGAGGAAAATGAGAAAAAGTGAGTTTTACGTGCAAAACATAGCAGCATGGTGATGAGGTCAAGTATACCGGCACCACAGCTAGCCTGCGTACCGACAAGGGGGGCCCTGTAGGAGAGAGAGAGCAGGGCGGCGGGCGCACTGATCGGTGGCACAGTGAACTTCAACGTGGCGCTGCTGCGCTTAGACGTGATGTCACGTCACCCCACGGTGCCGTGACCTTATGTCTAAGCGCAGCAGCGCCACGCCGGAGTTCAAAGCGCCTCTCCCAGGCAGCCACTGCGGTTCTCTTACAGGGCTGCCGTGGCTGTGTGGGAGATGCAAAAAAGCAGCCAGCAGCACCGTTCTCCGGGTCTGGGTGTCGTGGCTAAGATGCATTATGGACCTTATCGGCAAGGTTAGATGCCGATAACTAACAAAATCGTGACTATCGGCCAATCCGATAATCAGTCGATCCCTAATATATATTTACATATACATACACACAGTGGGGCAAAAAAAAGTATTAAGTCAGCCACCAATTGTGCAAGTTCTCCCACTTAAAAAGATGAGGCCTTCAATCTCCTCTCACTACTTTATTCCCTTTGTTGGCAATGATAGAGGTCAAATGTTTTCGGTAAGTCTTCACAAGCTTTTCACACACTGTTGCTGGTATTTTGGCCCACTCCTCCATGCAGATCTCCTCTAGAGCAGTGATGTTTTGGAGCTTTCGCTGGGCAACACGGACTTTCAACTCCCTCCAAAGGTTTTCAATGGGTTTGAAATCTAGAGATGGCTAGGCTACTCCAGGACCTTAAAATGCTTCTTACGAAGCCACTCCTTTGTTGCCCGCGGTGTGTTTGGGATCATTGTCATGCTTAAAGACCCATCCACATTTCATCTTTAATGCCCTTACTGATGGAAGGAGGTTTTCTCTCAAAATATCCCGATACATGGCCCCATTCATTCTTTCCTTTACACGGATCAGTTGTCCTGGTCCCTTGCTGAAAAAGCCCCAAAGCATGATGTTTCCACCCCCATGCTTCACAGTAGGTATGGTGTTCTTTGGATGCAACTCAGTATTTTTTCTCCTCCAAACACGTTAAGTTTTTACCAAAAAGTTCAACTTTGGTTTCATCTAACCATATGACATTCTCCCAATCCTCTTCTGAATCATCCAAATGCTCCCTAGCAAACTTCAGACAAGCCCGGTCATGTACTGGCTGAAGCAGGGGACACGTCTGGCACTGCATGATTTGAGTCCCTGGTGGCGTAGTGTGTTACTGATGGTAGCCTTTGTTACTTTAGTCCCAGCTCTCTGTAGGTCATTCACTAGGTCCCCTCGTGTGGTTCTGGGATTTTTGCTCACCGTTCTTGTGATCATTTTGACACCACGGGGTGAGATCTTGTGTGGAGCCCCAGATCGAGGGAGATTATCAGTGGTCTTGTATGTCTTCCAATTTCTAATAATTGCTCCCACAATTGATTTCTTCACATCAAGCTGCTTGCCTATTGCAGATTCAGTCTTTCCAGCCTGGTACAGGTCTACAATTTAGTTTCTGATGTCCTTCGACAACTCTTTGGTCTTGGCCATAGTGGAGTCTTTTATACTTATAACAAGTTCAAACAGGTGCCATTAATACAGGTAATTAGTGAAGGACAGAGGAGACTCTTAAAGAAGAAGTTACAGGTCTGTGAGAGCCCGAAATCTTGCTTGTTTGTAGGTGACCAAAAACTTATTTTTCACCATAATTTGCAAATAAATTATTTAAAAATCAGACAGTGATTTTATGTTTTTTTTTTTTTTTTTTTTTTTCATTGTCTCTCATAGTTGAGGTATACCTATGATGAAAATTACAGGCCTCTCATCTTTTTAAGTGGGAGAACTTGTACAATTGGTGGCTGACTAAATACTTTTTTACTCCACTGTATTAATATAATACAACCTATATATTTAACACTAAATATTACACTGGTAACCAAGGTCACAGGGATGCCTGGGGGAGTGGTCCCAAATGTCCTGATACCTCTCAAATAGCACACAAATGCCTAGATGATAAACAAACAGCAACATTTAGGCCGGGGAGCAACAATGGGCACCCTGCTAACAAAAGGATGATGATGCTTGCTTGTTATATTGCTGAGATCCTAAATATTACTAAAAACACAATTTGATTTGGCAGCAAGAATAAAAAGCTTAATCAAAAACATATGTAGGGCTCCCCATATTTAAAATCTTAAAAACGTAACAAACAGGCAGCCACACACTGACATAAACAAGGTGGGTGGGGAACATTGTTATTTGCCCTCCCTGCCTTAGTATTTCCAAACTGTTCCAAATTAGGCCTGTGAGTGCCATTTCTGAATAAACCTGCTCTTCTCGGAACCACAGTGTTGCTGGGTACTAGGTTAACAAGTGAGAGATGCTGATTCATAATTTGGAGGCTTTAAAAAAAAAAAAAAAAGCGCATATGCTATGTATGTGTGTGTGTGTATGTATGTGTGTGTGTGTGTATATATATAATATACACATACATACACACACACACACACACACATACACGAGAGAAAAAGCATCAACAACACTCTGTATAAGCTAGGTGGCATTAGAGTGTTGTAGGTACACGGTGCTGGTTTGAGGGCAAGTAGAGATGTAAGGCAAAATACTACCATAGCACTCACAAGGTGAAGTGAATGAGTAGCTTTATTCCATCACAACCCAATGGCGACGTTTCGGCTACGGAATTGCAGCCATTATCAAACAACAAGAAAGTGGACAAGTGGTAGTATATATATGTACACAAGTGATTGGTCAGTTGATTTACACAAAATAGGTAAAGCATAGGCAGTGACATAATTAAATACCGTATTTATCAGGGTATACCACGCATTGGCCTATAACACGCACCCTCATTTTACCAAGGATATGCTATGCAACGACTCAGGGGACGCCACACCGGAGCCAGAAGCAGCGTGGACCCGACCCCTGCAACAGGTAATTATAAAACCAGGGATGGGGGAGGCAATGGGACAGCGGTGCCGATAGCCAGGGGGAGAGAAGCTGCGGCAGCAGGGCTCTAGACCCCAGGAAAGGCAGGGGGAGAGAAGGGGGCAGCGACGGCCTCTCTACACTTGTCTTTCCTGGGGGATTCTGCGGGGTCAGAAAAACCGGGGATGGGAGAGGCAATGGGGCAGCGGCGCCGGCAGTCTCTGGACCCCAGGATAGGCAGGGGCAGAGAATCGGGCAGAGACTGCAGGTCTCTGGACCTGCAAAAGCCGCTGCAGTTCATTGATTTAAAGTGCCCGCGTAACATGCAGATAGCCGGCGTATGACACGCAGATAGACTTTAGGCTAAAAAAATTTTGCCTAAAAAATGCATGTTATATGCCAATAAATACGGTATACAGGCAGTACATATGCAAATAACATTCATGGTGTAACATCCCCAAAGGGGAGTGCCGTGAGCAGTGTACAGTAATAAGGTATATAAAAACTCACTGAGGGTGGTGCTGGATGCAGGAGGGTAACGTGGAGACAGTCGCCATCGGCGCCATGATGTGTCGGGATGGACAGAGGACTGGAGGAACCGGAAGTGAGGTTGTGCATGCGCAACACGTGCTGCGAAGCCAGCCGGTGAATGGGCAGGATGGTCAGGTGCTGCGCAGCCTCAGTGGTGCAAAGAAATACTGGCGGCCATACTGTGGACTGGAAACTTAGCCAGAGCATGAATGGGAATCGTAGCACTGACATTGAAGGAGTATTTGTAACTGGGCGCAATATGAATGGCAAGGAAAGCATTTGTAAAAACATAGATTTATTCTTTTCAAACGTATGGCTTTTATATGACAATTTATTTTTAATCTTACTTTGGCTTACATGCGATCTATTTATCAAATAGTCACACGACCTTGATAAATAAATCGCATGTAAGCAAAACTCTGGTAAACCCGCTCACAAAAGCATTTTTTAAAGAAGAAAATATTTTCCTTCTGTTAATAAGGAAAAATTCTAGTGCCACATATGGGTTATTTATGTTATTTTGTGCCTTATTCTATTTTAACACAACATTAATTTTAAAATTTAGTGGGTACGCCAGCATGTACGTGTCCTAAAATTAACAAGGTGTGCAGTGTGTGTTTTCAACCTTAAAATTAAGTTATTAGTTATATAATACATTTTTTCTATAATTAACATTAAAGTAGTAGCTTTGTTTCATGATGCAGAACAAGAACAGTTGTTAAAGTGGGTGTTAATTTCTTCTCTGATCCTATTGCATGTTTCACTGCTCCAGCATCCCCACAGGTTATGCCACCTTCTCACATCAAACAGCTGTGACATGTGACTTTTGATCTGCTGTTATATCATCGCTTCTTGTCTTGTCTAGCCAGCAATATACTTTTGCCTTCTTTATGTGCCTGGCCACTAATATATTCATGCCTCTCTTCCCTCGGTGACGGTGTGTATGAACGTGTGGATGATGGGGGTGGGGGTACTCTGTAGCCCCTGGGGGCATTGGTATTTTGGTGGTGTGGCTAAAATGCTCGCTACGAGGGCCTGTGATCTCTTCACCTGTTGCCCCTCAGCCACGCTATCGGTGTGGTCGTAGGGCAGCCACCCTCGCACCTTGGTACCCAGAGCCCACCCTCAGCATGTGTCACCCAATAATATAGGGACCTACAAATGTTTTTTGCTCATCATTATTCTGGACTTAATGTTGTCCTAGCCATCACGATTATTTGGCCCCAATATTGACCCTGTGAAGGATATTTATCAAGCTCTGTAGTAGATTTTGTTTGGTGTAAAAAGTTGGACGTACGACTTTTCTATACATGCTGCGACTTTTAGATTTTTGCTTATTTCAAAGCAAATTTCTTAAATCTGCTCACATAGTAATTGTTTTCTTTTTACTTTGCAGTGGTCATGTATTTATCAAATGCGATAGTTGCTATTTATGAAGGAAAAAAGTTGCATCTCCTTTTAAAAGTTGCATATGTATTCCAGGTCCAACCTGGCTTACAGAAAGTGCATATGTCTGCAGAAAAGGAAATTGTCCTCCATAGAGAATCTGAGTGGGAGAAGGGAAGAGTCTCCATATATAGTGAGGGATCCAGCGCCATCTTTGGGGGGAAGGGAAAAAATAAAAAAAACATGATAGAAGCAAAATATAAAAATCCAACCTATCCAACCCGGGAACATTCTACCACTAACAGCATAGATGTGATTAGATGAGATTGTGTGGGATAGTGAAGTCCATGTTCAAACCATGTGGACGTAAGGTGTTAAGTTTGTGTATCCACATAAGTTCTTGTTTCAGGAGTAGTAGAGTACGATCACCCCCTCTTTTAGGTGGGGGGATGTGGTCAATGAGAACGAAGTTCAAGTCACGCTCAGTATGACCGGCCTCCATAAAATGTTTGGAGACCAGTAAATCTGCCCTGGATTTGCAGATTGTGTATCTGTGTTTATTCATCCTAACCTTGAATTCACCAGTCGTCTCTCCTATGTACAGGTGTTTACATGGGTAGAGAAGAATTTATATTACAAATCTTGAAGAACTGGTTAGGTAGTGTTTGATAGGAAATTGTTGGTCGGCTAGCCCATGCGCTGGTGCTGGAAACACGAGGGAAAGGGTTGTCCACACACAGTGTTGCTTCTTAGGATGGGTGAAGTGGGCACCATTAATTATATGTGGGCAGTTTATGCAGTTACAGCAGATTACAAATAACGTTGAGATGTGGCTGGTTTGGTGGATAGGTCAGACCTGACAACTTTGTCCCGTAAATTGACTGTTCGTTTGTGTGGCATCAAAGGAGGAGATTGAAACTCACAGATAGTGGGAAAGGATTGAGAAAGAATGGGCCAATGTTTGTGTATGATGTCTGCAATGGCAGGAGATTCATCATTGTATGTAGTTATGAAGGCGATCCTGGTGGCTTCTGTGGAGGGTTTGGAGTGGTGTATCAGGGAAATACGGTCCATACCCATCACTCTGGAATGGCAGGAGGATACCAATTGTCTAGGGTATCCTCTCTGGATAAAATTAGTGGCCATCTTGTCAAGTGTAGGAGTGACTTCTTTTGCAATGCTGACAATTCTGCAAGCACATAGCATTTGACTGTAGGGAAGTGACTTGAGCATAGGGTGTGGATAATTACTTGAGTAATGGAGGGTGGAGTTGCAGTCTGTGGGTTTAGTGTAAAGGGTGGTATGGAGTTTATTATCGGAGATAATGACATTGGTGTCCAAGAATTGTACTGACTCAGGTGAGGTATGCAATGTGAATTGGATGTGTTCGGTAATAGTGTTGAGAAATTGGTGAAAATCATGAACTGATGATAGAGAATCTGTCCAGATGAAGAACATGTTGTCTATGTATCTCCACCACCCCAGCACGTGATAGGTTGGATTTTTTCTATTTGTTTCTATCATATTTTTAATTTTTCCCTTCCTCCAGAGATGGCGCTGGATCCCTCACTCACTATATATGGAGACTCTTCCCTTCTCCCACTCTCTATGGAGGACCATTTTTTCTCTCATCCTATTGCATCTTTCACTGCTCCAGCATCCCCACAGGTTATGCCACCTTCTCACATCAAACAGCTGTGACATGCGACTTTTGATCTGCTGTTATATCATCGCTCCTTGCCTTGTCTAGCCAGCAATATACTTATGCTTTCTTTATGTGCCTGGCCACTAATATATTCACGCCTCTCCTCCCTCGGTGACGGTATGTATGAACGTGTGGATGACGGGGTAGGGGTACTCTGTGGCCCCTGAGGGCTTTGGTGTTTTGGTGGTGTGGCTGCAACGCTCGCTACGTGGGGATGTGACCTCTTCACCTGTTGCCCCTCAGCCATGCTATCGGCATGGTCGTTGGGTGGCCACCCTCGCCCCTAGGTGCCCAGAGCCCACCCTCATCATGTCTGGCCTCTGGCCTGAGTGTCACCCTACAAATGTTTTTTGCTCATTATTATTATGGACTTAATGTTGTCCTAGCCACCACAATTATTTAGCCCCAATATTGACACTATGGGGGAGATTTATCAAGGGATTTAGAGCTCTTTTTTTGCTCGCAAAAGTTGCACAAAAAGTCGCATGTGCACCTAAGCAATTTTATGTGCGACTTTCGGCTTACCAAAGCAAATTTCAGTTTTCATTTTGCAGTGGTAAAGGATTTATCGAGTGTGAAAATCGCACAAAAGCACCGTAAATTTAAGCCAACCCGGACCTGGCTTACAAAACTTGCTTTGGAGAGCGGTATTTCATATTTCCCGACAGGAGCTGAGATCACGGCTCCGGCGCAAAATATAAAATCACAGCTGCATAAAGGAGCCAGGGCTCCGTCTTTTAAACCAAATCCCCCCCCCACCTGCTCATCTCATATCTCCCCGCCCCCCCACCCCCTTTAAATCACATATCTTCCCAGTAATCTTAACCCCCCGCCGCTCAGCTCCCACTGCCACCACTCTTCTTGCCCGAGCACTGCTGCCGCTGATCACCTCGCACCCGTACTACCTGTTGCAAGACTACAACTGCCAGCATGCCCTTACAGTGAAGACATGCTGGGAGTCGTAGTTGTGGCGGGTGCTTGATGCAGGCCGGTGGCCGGGGCAGCGGAGCCGGACGGCACCCAGAAATATGAAAATACACTGTAATTTCATATTTCCCAGGCGGTGCCGTGATTTACCGGTTGGTCTCGGCCAATGACGGCATCACCCTGGAAATATGATATTACAGTGTATTTTCATATTTCTGGGTGCCGGCCGGCTTCGCTGCCCCGGCCACCAGCCTGCATCAACCACCCGCCACAATTACAAGTAAGGGCATGCTGGGAGTTGTAGTCTTGCAACAGGTATTGCGGGTGCGAGATGAACAGCGGCGCTGGGGCAAAAAGAGCGGCAGCGACAGGGTGAGATGAGCGGCGGCAGAGGGGGGATGAGCGGCGGCAGGGATGTGATGAGCGGCGGGGGGGTGGAGATAAGCGGCGGGGAGGGAGATGAGTGGCGGAGGGGGGGGGGTTGAAAATTATGGGGGAGGGAGAGATGAGGGGCTGGGGCAGCAGAGAGCTTAGTAATGAATTCTGTCTATAAGACAGCTTCCACTGCTAAGAAAGTAAAGTAAATTTTATTTAAAAAAAACATGTTTAAAAAAAAAAATATTCCCAAAAAATACTCCTCCTACAAGCCCTCTTTAAGCATTTTATTAATTAAAAAAACAAAACACTGGTCATCTATGTGGTCCATTGAAGACAAAAAAAGTCCTCTGCATACACGGATCTGAAAGTAAAAAAAAAACTCAAAAAATAGTTTAGTACATTTAGGGGGGAAAAAGTTGTAAAAACTTTTAATGAAGGAGAGGAGGTGGTGTTTCCCAGTTATGAAGTTATTTAATAGTTTTTGCTTATGTGTGCTATAAAAATTGCATTCTAAAGTCATTTATTGTTTTTTATGTAAGCCAAATTTATCAACCCTGTGATAATATGATAAATATGTTGCACATAAGCAAAACCAAAGCAAAAAAATGCCTACAGAGCACGCTTACCAAAGCAAACAATGATAAATGTCCCCGTATGTCTTTACAAATGCTTCCCTTGCCATTCATATTGCGCCCAGTTACAAATACTCCTTCTATGTCACTGCAATGATTCCCATTCATGCTCTGGCTAAGTTGCCAGTCCACAGTATGGCCGCAAGTATTTCTTTGCACCACTGAGGCTTCGCAGCACTTGACCATCCTGCCCATTCACCGGCTGGCTTTGCAGTGCGTGTTGCGCATGCACGCGCATGTGCAACCACACTTCCGGTTTATCCAGTCCTCTGTCCTTCCTGACACAGGCACAGTACAGCCTGTGCCCTCCACATCGTGCTGCCAATGGTGTCTGTCTCTACGTTAACCTCCTGCATCCAGCGCCACCCTCAGTGAGTTTTTATTTGATGTTCAGAAGTCAGAAGTTTTGCTTATCTGTGCAATAAAAAATGCCATACATACATAAATGATTGATTTTTGATCTGTGCCAAAGTTATCAAGCCCCTGGGAAAGTTTGATAAATATGCAATAAATAAGCAAGCCCAAAAAAAAGTGCCTACACATCCTTGTTTACCAATGCAAACATTGATAAATGTCCCCCATGGTGTTTAGATTTAGTAATAAAGTGTTTAGATATCCATACACTTTCAATACGTTTTTTCCCAATCCACATGAACTTGCCTGACCCTGTTCTTTGCTAATATCATCTGTTGGTGCAGAGCCAGAAGGCTGCCGTACACTTTAGACAGTTGGCTAAATTCACCTAAATCAGCAGGTTCAGCCAACTTTCTATGGGCACCTTTAGAGAAGCCAGACCTTCTGCAGTCGCTTTCCGGCTTTCATGCAAAAACCATTTGTCTTCATAAAACAAACTTCAGTAGCGCATCTCCCGGTGACTGCTCCGGGAACTCTGCCACTGCAAGGTCGCCACATATGGGTCCAATCTACACCGAGCACATGCGTGTCACCCACGCACTTTGCTCCTAGGGAAGGACTGTTATCAGCGGCTGATGTCCATGATCCTTATCAGGAGCTGTTATTGTGTTCGTTATCTATGGTCATTATATATATTATTTGAACATAGGGCTGTATCATTCATTGCCTCATATTTCTAATTGCACATTCCCTTGGCGTCCCATGAGGAAGCTCATGTGACAGTGTATGAACGGTCACATGCGTACAAACATATTTGGAATGGGACTTCTCGTGTGCGCATAAAGTTTGTCCTTTACTATGAGGGTTGCCTCAATATACTGGGTGCACCTCATATATATCTAGTATACGGCTAATTGTACAAGTGACCAATGTTAATGTAGATGGTTGGCTGGCAATCCATGCTATTTTAGCAATTTATTTGTTTTTTCACCTTATGGGTACCACTTATTTGTTTGAGTATTTGGTGAATCTTTTAACTGATAAATAAATGTTCAGTTTTATACGGCACCTTAGTCTTTAGGGACACCTTATTATTTTCTGTATTATTTATAGTGATTAGTGGCAAGGGCCATATTCGATATTTTGCGATATTTTGTGAATATATGGACGAATATTCATCATATGTTCGCAAAATTAGCATATTTGCTATGTTTATATATATATATTTTTTCAATGTTAAAATTTGTAATGAATTTTGCATAGTGCGCACGTGCAATTATACCTTTCACCTAAAAGAAGGTAGGGACCAGTGCCGATATTCGCATAAATTTGCATATAAAAAAAAACCAAAAACAAATATTTGTCATTACGAATATATGTGACTATATTCTAAATATTTGCGAAATCGCGAAGTGCTGATATTCTGTAAAAATTAGCATTTCAAATATTCACGCTCAACACTAATTATTTACCGTGAGGTTTCCACATCTGGTATACATGTGGCCTTAATTATTATACCTGGATATATACTTGGAGCTGGATTAGAATAAAAAAAAAGTTAAACTTTCCATTGAGTGATTCAATTTATGCATGGAACTTTATTCTTTAGATTTGCTAATTTGGGCATTTCATATTTGTGTTTCTTAGCATGAGAAGATATTAATAAAAACATTTTTATAGTGCTGAGTTTAGGTTTCTAATTAGATACAGACTGGTAATACCCTATATAAATACAACCAATTATACAGTCATAACCGTAAATGTTGGCACCCCTGAACTTTTTCAAGAAAATGAAGTATTTCTCACAGAAAAGGATTGCAGTAACACATGTTTTGCTATACACATGTTTATTCCCTTTGTG
Source organism: Hyla sarda (assembly GCF_029499605.1). Taxonomy (NCBI): domain Eukaryota; kingdom Metazoa; phylum Chordata; class Amphibia; order Anura; family Hylidae; genus Hyla; species Hyla sarda. The sequence goes on along the minus strand of NC_079193.1, from coordinate 211,799,964 downwards.
TGTATTGGAACTAAAAAAAAAAAGGGAGTATAAAAAGCAAATTGGTCATAATGTCACACCAAACTCCAAAAATGGACTGAACAAAATTATTGGCACCCATAACTTAGTATTTGGTTGCACACCGTTTGGAAAAAAATAACTAAAATCATTCGCTTCCTATAACCATCAATAAGCTTCTTACACCTCTCAGCCGGAATGTTGGACCACTCTTCCTTTGCAAACTGCTCCAGGTCCTCTTATTGGAAGGACGCCTTTTCCCAACAGTAACTTTAAGATCTCTCCACAGGTGTTCAATGGGATTTAGATCTGGACTTGTTGCTGGCCACTTCAGAACTCTCCAGCGCTTTGTTGTCATCCATTTCTGGGTGCTTTTTGACGTATGTTTGGGGTCATTGTCCTGCTGGAAGACCCAAGATCTCAGACGCTAACCCAGCTTTCTGAGACCGGGCTGTATAGTGCGACCCAAAATCCCCAGATAATCTTCAGATTTCATGATGCCTTGCACAGGGCTGCCATCAGAAATTTTGGGGCCCCTTACACAGCTTGTAGTTTGGGCCCCCTCCTCCCCTCATTGTGGCACACACTGGATTTTATCTTAGTATCGGGCGTAGAAACATAAAATAATATCGCCACTCCATATTAGTTCTAGAGTGACTAAATAACACCACCATACTATAACATACATACATACATACGCGAATGTACCAGCCTGGCAGGGAGAGATATTTCTTTCAGGGGATGGAGCTGTACCCCTATATAGAGGGGCAGACACAGACAGTGGAGGGGCCCTATGCAAAGAATGTGCCTGAGCCCCCACTCCCCCTCCCCCCCCAAAAAAAAAGTTATATGCCATAAAATTGCACTGCAACTCACATTAATCTGCATTAGGTGGGCAGCAGTTCCCCCACATTAGGTAGCATAGTTTCCCCACATTAGGTGTAGCGTAGCATAAATTCCCCACATTAGGTAGGGTAACATAAATTCCCCACATTAGGTAGGGTAACATAAATTCCCCACATTAGGTAGGGTAACATAAATTCCCCACATTAGGTGTAGCGTAGCATAAATTCCCCACATTAGGTAGCGTAACATAAATTCCCCACATTAGGTGTAGTGTAACATGAATTCCCCACATTAGGTAGCGTAACATAAATTCCCCACATTAGGTAGCAGAACATAAATTCCCCACATTAGGTGTAGCGTAGCATAAATTCCCCACATTAGGTAGCGTAACATAAATTCCCCACATTAGGTGTAGCGTAGCATAAATTCCCCACATTAGTTAGCGTAGCATAAATTCCCCACATTAGGTAGCGTAACATAAATCCCCCACATTAGGTAGTGTAGCATAAATTCCCCACCTTAGGAAGCCCCCCAAACACACTCACTCACTCACTAGCTCAGCCTGTGCTACTTACATCTGCCTGGGGGACTTGCTGGCGGAGGTGCGCGCTATAAGTGATGTTGCGGCGCATGCGATTTCGTCACTCACTGCGCGCACCTTCGCTAGCAAGTCCCCCAGGCAGATGTAAGTACCAGTTTAGTGACGGGGCAAGACTGGTCTCCTTTTTATCTGCTTTCAGGTGTGATTTTTATATTGCCCACACCTGTTGGAGCAGGAGCATCACATGCTTGAAACAATCTTATTTTTCCACAATTTTGAAAGGGTGCCAATAATTTTGTCCAGCCCCTTTTTTTTTGTGACATCGGGGTTTATTTACTAAGAGTGTTGTGTAGGTTTCTTTGTGGGTTTTGATCTCCGACTGGTATTTTCCCAAGGTAATTACTAAGGTTTCCCTACATTTTGCACTTTTCCCTACGTTTTGCTTTTTTTTACACATGCTCTGATCTGTCGGGTTTTCCTCAGCTCAAATCCACCACATTTTCTGTGGAAACATTAGTAAATATGTTGGAATTTTTCAAAACTGTCGGGGACACGCCCATTTTGTCGGGACCACGCCCGCTTTATCCAGTGGCCACGCCCCCTTTTTTCATGTAAAATGGAGGGTTTAGTTTTTTTGGGTCGCAAATTGTGTCGCAAGGGACGTGCGACACAATTTGGGCACAAAACCCGACAAAAAAGAGTCGGAATCACGTTAGTAAATAAACCCCAATATGTGCAATTTGCTTTTTTTTCCTCAGTTTTTGATTTAGTTCCAATACACACAAAGGGCATAAACCTGTATAGCAAAACATGTGTTACTGCAATCCTTTTCTGTGAGAAATACTTCATTTTCTTGAAAAATGTCAGGGGTGCCAACATTTACGGCCATGACTGTACATGTTTGTCATTCTTATTTCATGAGAAAATAGCTTTCACCAGTAGTTTTGGCCAACAGCCACTATGTTATGCGTGCTCTTAATAACTTGTCCATTCGATAAGCTATATTTATACTTGCTTGATGTACCACATTTCAAAACCTAATAAGGGTAGGTAGTCTGTACATGCCATTCTGGCCAACACTTTTTAAGAGAAAGATGATGTCAAATGCAATAAATATACTATTCTATAGCACCACACTCATAAACTGGTCCCAGATATTTAGGAAATATACCTGCTGTTATAAGACAATGGAAGAATGAGACTACGAATCGGGAATAGTTAAGTATCGTTATCATCAGTGCCCCCAGACTACCAGACTGTACCAACATGTTAGTGCAGGTGACACTGATGACAGATTCCCTTTAACTTTTTTTCACATTTCCAACAAGACAATGGGGGAGATTTATAAAAACCTGTGTAGAGGAAGAGTGGTGCAGTTGCCCATTACAACCAGATTGCTTCTTTCATTTTTCTGATTGGTTGCTACAGGCAACTGCACCACTCTTTCTCTACACAGGTTTTGATAAGTCTCCCCCAATGACCCTAAGCATAAAGCCAAGCCAAAGCCAAGTGGTCCAGCCACAGCCCTGACTTGAACCCAGTTGAACATCTCTAGGAGAGATCTGAAAATGTCTGTCCACCGATGGTCCCCATGCAACCTGACAGAGCTTGACAATTTCCCAATCCAGGTGTGCATTAGGCAAAGAAGACTGGAGGCTGTATTCGCTGCTAAATGCACTTCAAGTAAGTACTGAATAAAAGGTCTAAATACTGAATAAAGGTGCAATATTTTAGTTTATTCCTTTTCAATAAATTAGCTACCGTATATACTCGAGTATAAGCCGACCTGATTATAAGCCAAGGCCCCTAATTTCACCCCAAAAACCCAGGAAAAGTTATTGACTCGACAATAAGCCTAGGATGGGAAATACATCATCCCCCCATGTCATCATCCCCCCCTGTCATCATCCAGACCCCCGTCATTAACATCCCCCGTCATCATCACCCTGTCATTTTCACCCCGTCATCATCACCCTGTCATCACTCCCCCCCCCCCCCCCCCGTTCATCATCACCGCCTGTCAATCCCTTATCAGTGGTCTTCAAGCTGCGGTCCTCCAGATGTCGCAAAACTATAACTCCCAGCACGGGAGTTGTAGTTTTGAAACATCTGGAGGTCCGCAGGTTGAAGACCACTGCGGCCTTCGTCATCATCCCGACCCCCCTTTAGTTTTCTACTCACCTCCCCTCGGTGGGAAGGAAGGGTGAGCTGGTCCGGGCCATCTATGCTGCAGAGACCGTTTGGTGGGTAGGGTTAGTCGTTCCGGGCTGTCCATCTTCACCGGGAGGCTCTCTTCTCCGTTCCGGGCTGGCCCAGGATCAGTGACATTGCCTTGACGATGATGCATAGGGACGTTCATGCGCAGGTACGTCTGCTGCGCACGGACGTCCCTGTGCGTCATTGTCAAGGCAATGTCACTAGTCCGGGGCCGGCCCAGAACGGAGAAGAGGGCCTCCCGGTGAAAATGGACAGCCGATGGCTGTCCGGGCATGCTGGGAGTTGTAGTTTTGCAACATCTGGAGGTCCGCAGGTTGAAGACCACTGAAGGGATTGACAGGCGGAGAGTTCACTTGAGTATAAGCCAAGGGGGGCGTTTTCAGCACGAAAAATCGCGCTGAAAAACTCGGCTTATACTCGAGTATATACGGTAAGATTTCTAACATTCTGTTTTTACTCTGTCATTATGGGATATTGAGTGCAGAATGAGCACAAGGCTTCAACATTACAAAATGTGAAAAGGTCTGAAAACTTTTCTTAATGCTCTGCATGTACCAATTTTGGTCCAGAAAGCAGAGTGCTCCCAGTATTGAGTGCAGAATGCATGCAGTGAGCAGTCAGTCATGGGGTCTGTGACTTGGCGCTTCAGCCAATAGCTGTCAAGCTGAGATTGTTGTGTAAGAATTGTTTTTATTAACTTCTGGGCAACTCAGTAACATGCAGCCATTTCATGTGACAGAACAAGCAACCTTGATATGTTAAATGCATATAGTAGGTGTTTTTTTTTTAGATTTTGATGTGATATTTTTGTTTATTGGGAAGATTTGTCACTTACTAACTAGTCAAGTAGTGGAGAAACTTCTAGTCAACTTTCACTCTCCCAGCTAGAAATGCTCTGTTTTTTGTAAAGCCCAGAAAATACAATGCCAGTCAACTTTCAATGCCTAGTGTTCCTCCTATTTCTGAATAATTGCACCAACTGTTGTGAACTTCTGATCAAGCTGCTTGGAGATGGTCCTGTAGCTCATTCCAGTCTTGTGTAGGTCTACAGTCTTGTCCCTGATATCCTTGAACAGCTCGTTCGTCTTGGTCATGGTGGAAAGTTTGGAATCTGATTGATTGCTTCTGTGGTCAGGTAACAAGCTGAGATTAGTAGCATTCCCTTTAAGAGAGTGCTCCTAATCTCAGCTCATTACCTGTATAAAAGACACCTGGGAGTCAGAAATCTTGCTGATTGATGGGGGATAAAATACTTCTTTCAATCACTGAGTAATGTGCAAATCAATTCCTAATTTAAATAAAAATAACACGAGAAAAGGGAGAGCACACTAAAGGCCAAGTTCACCTGGAGTGGAATGCGGCTTGGTCCCGGTACCTAACTGTGTGTCTCCTGCGGGGTGCACACACACGAGCATGAAGTATCAACGATAATGAATAAAGAAATACGTAGGTGCACTCACCGCTCGGCGGAGACAGCTGCATGGCGGGGTCCGGTTTACGGGGAGCTCCCCGTAAACCGGACCCCGCCACGCAGCTGTCTCCCCCGAGCAGTGAGTGCACCTATGTATTTCTTTATTCGTTATCAATTCCTAATTTATTTGAAATGTGTTTTCCTGGATTTTGTGTGGTTATTCTGCTTCTCATTGTTCAAATAAACTTACCATTAAAATTATAGACGGATCTTTTTTGTCAGTAGCCAAATGTATAAAATCAGTAGAGGATCAAATACTTTTTTCACTGTAACTTCGTGTAAAAGGGCCAGTCAACTTTCACTCTCATAGCTCGAAATGCTATATTTAGTTAAATCTTGCTAGAAATGCTGTTTCTTTTTTTTTTTTTTTTGTGTTAAACCCAGAAAATATAGGTAAGGTGAAAGGCTGATTCAACTTTTACTCTGCCAGGTAGAAAAGCAGTTTTTTGTTAAACCCAGCCAAAAATCCTGTTTTCTGTTTAACCAGAAAAGGCAGGTTAAATACAGCTAAGCCTACAATTGATCTTTTTATGATGCTTTGCAGCATGGTGGCTCAGTGGTTAGCAGTGCTGGGGACTTGGGTTCAAATCCCACTAAGGACAACAATAAATAAAGCGTCATTATTCCTGGTTGAACTTGAATGACGTATGTCTTTTTTCAACCGTACTAACTATGTAACTATGTATACAGTGTGAAATCTTGGTGCAGTCACACTGCTGGGATCTGTAGTGCAGCAGAATAACTGTGGACACAGTAATGCAGGTCAGCCCACTGTACAGTGCTTTGCTCAAATTGATTTGTGTTGTAGTGTGAAAGCTTTCTATGGCTGGGCTCTGTAGTTCCACAGTGAGTTGTGATAATGGAAGTAGATAACAGCTCACCCGTCCAAATTCACACACCTGTGCTCGGACCCCCCGGCACCGCCCCCGCGGTTTCAATACAGGTACAAAGGAAGGAAGAATGTCCAGCACCTTCAGTGTGTGTGTGTAGAAACAATTCCGGCTTTATTGAAGGTTAACATACAAAGGGGTTCAGGTAGACACGATAAAATCCTCTTCTACCTGAACTCCTTTGTATGTTAACCTTCAATAAAGCCGGAATTGTTTCTACACACACAAAAGGTGCCGGACATTCTTCCTTCCATAGTGAGTTGTGTGCTCACTGCTCAGCTGTTCTGTCCAAGATGGTACCTGCAATGCATTGCATAGGGTTTTATCACTCCTATACTGTCTCCTGATTGGCCTGGGAGCTGTATGCAGCTAATGATTGACTAACCTGTGGTCATGTGATCTTGCTGCTACCTGCAAAATATTCTGGGCGTCATCTCAATGTTCCAGGCACCAAAACGTCATGTGTTCCTCATCTCTTCTCCTATAATAGGGCCATTGCTAAACTTGCTCGAAGCATACTTAGCAAAGTTCTAATGTCCGTTAAACATAATTTTAGGTTCTAAGTGAAACTTGGTTCTACAATTTCAGCTTGCTCATCTCTAGTAAAAACAGATTCCCCAAAATTTGCTGAATTTTTTATTTTTTTTAAATTAATTTCTTTCCACAAACATTTTGTTTTAGGCTTCCTGTTATGTGTTGTGGTAAAATGAAGGGTGCCATTATAAATTACAATCAGACCCCAATTGACTCTGTTGATTAATAAAATAAGAGTTTTAGCTCTTTGAAGACAAGAAGGAATAAACTGATCAAAAACAAAGGCTTAAGTCCCGCAGGAACGTGTGGGAACGGAGTTCCTGCACTTTTTCCACTGCAGGAACACAGTTCCCATTAGCTGGAATCCTGAAGGACCACCCTTTAAGTGGAAATCTCAGGTAAGTTCCCACACTTTTTTTCAAAGGACTTGACCCCTGTCAAAAAACAAAAATGTTCTTATCTATAACAGGGTAATGAAGCATTTTTTGTTTAGTCAATATACTTGCATTTTGTGTTTTTAATGTTTTTTTTTTCTTGCTGCAAAGAATGACTCATATAATTTAGGCCTAGAGTTCTAAATCTTACAGAGGAGAAAAGCTCCTTGACAGTTGATGTATTTATATCTAACAACCACCGCGGCTTCATTTTTGTCCTTACATGACTGAACAGACAGGATTACATCTTATTGACAGATATGCAAATGTTATTACTAAGTGAGTACACTGTGACACAGCAAAGTCCCCATTTCATTTATAGATTTTTATAAACGATCAGTTTAACATTGACTAAAAGCAATATTGAATATATTAGTTCTGTTATTAAATTTGCAAGTACATGGTACAATGCACTCGGTATTTAATACTGGATATGGGATACGTTTTTCTGCATCATAGTTCTCCTTTAAGAAAACAAATCAATCTCCATGAAAGCTAAATAGGTTTTAAGGCCTTTTGTATTACTGTTTAGAAACATATATTGGAGTAGAGGATTTAAGGGAATCTATAAAATGTTGGACTTGGTAGTTATTAGGAGTTATTCATAGAATTCTGTTTTAAGATCAACAAGTGAAGAAAGTTGTCCTTGTGTAAATAGTTGTGAAATTAGGCCATTATCTATCCAAGAACTACGGTCAATGGGGGGAATTCATCAGGTTTTGTGTATTTGAATGTTTTTTTACACTTTTAATTTGTGTGGTCAGTGCACAAGTTTGTATGGTGCCTCCTCTGCGACTTTTTAACCAATTTATAACTACAAAGTATAACAACAGCACTGTGTGGAACTTAAAGGGGTATTCCAGTGGAAAACATATATATATATATATATATATATATATATATATATTTTTTTTTTAATCAACTGGTGCTAAAAAGTTAAACAGACTTATAAATTACTTCTATTAAAAAATCTTAATCCTTTCAGTACTTAGCTGCTGTATGCTCCACAGGAAGTTCTTTTCTTTTTGAATTTCTTTTCTGTCTGACCACAGCGCTCTCTGCTGACACCTCTGTCCGTGTCAGGAACTGTCTAGAGCAGGAGAGGTTTGCTATGGGGATTTTCTTCTGCTCTGGACAGTTCCTGAAATTGACAGAGGTGTCAGAAGAGAGCACTGTGGTCAGACAGAAAATACATTTTTGTGAAACATACAGCAGCTGATAAGTACTAGAAGGATTAAGATTTTTAAATAGAAGTAATTTACAAATCTGTTTAAATTTCTGGCACCAGTTGATTTAAAAAAGAACAAAATCTGTTTTCAACTGAAGTTCCCCTTTAAAAAAAGAACAATGTGCAATGCCCTGCATGTGGCACTATTGTTTATGCTTATACAGTAATACTCTTGTATAAATAGATAAATAGATGTTATATTATGCTTGATGCATATACAAGTGTATTAGTAAACTATTACCAATATATTATTATCTTAATGGTTTATTATGTCTCTTTGTAAATAATGTCTTCAAAACACCACAATCTGCTATACTGGGCCACAGAGTGGAATGTAGTGATCTGTTAATAATCTCTCTGCAATGCCATTTTTGTACTATCCTGTGTATAAAAAAAACATGATGTACAAAGATACACAGCCCTTTAAGGTAAGAATATATTAGTAATAGTTTACTACTACACTTGTACAGTCATGGCCGTAAATGTTGGCACCTGTGAAATTTTTCAAGAAAATGAAGTATTTCTCACAGAAAAGGATTGCAGTAACACATGTTTTGCTATACACATGTTTATTCCCTTTTTGTGTATTGGAACTAAACCAAAAAAGGGAGTAAAAAAAGCTAATTGGACATAATGTCACACCAAACTCCAAAAAATGGGCTGGACAAAATTGTCATCCTTAACTTAATATTTGGTTGTGCACCCTTTGGAAAAAATAACTGACATCCGTCGCTTCCTATAACCATCAATAAGCTTCTTACACCTCTCAGCCGGAATGTTGGACCACCCTTCCTTTGCAAATTGCTCCAGGTCTCTCTTATTGGAAGGGCGCCTTTTCCCAACAGCAATTATAAGATCTCTCCACAGGTGTTCAATGGGATTTAGATCTGGACTCATTGTTGGCCACTTCAGAACTCTCCAGCGCTTTGTTGCCATCCATTTCTGGGTGCTTTTTGACTTATGTTATTGTCCTGCTGGAAGACCCAAGATCTCAAACGCAAACCCAGCTTTCTGACACTGGGCTGTACAGTGCAACCCAAAATCTGTTGGTAATCCTCAGATTTCATGATGCCTTGCACACATTCAAGGCACCCAGTGCCAGAGGCAGCAAAACAACCCCAAAACATCATTGAACCTCCACCATATTTCACTGTAGGTTCTGTATTCTTTTCTTTGTAGGCCTCATTCTGTTTTCGGTGAACAGTAGGATGATGTGCTTTACCAAAAAGCTCTAACTTGGTCTCATCTGTCCACAAGACGTTTCCCAGAAGGATTTTGGCTTACTCAAGTTCATTTTGGCAAAATGTAGTCTTGCTTTTTTATGTCTCTGTGTCAGCAGTGGGGTCCTCCTGGGTCTCCTGCCATAGCGTTTCATTTCCTTTAAATGATGACAGATAGTTTGCGCTAAATATTTTTGGAACTAGTTTGGGGCTGCTTATCCACCATCTTGACTATCCTGCATTGACACCTTTCATCAATTTTTCTCTTCCGTCCACGCCCAGGGAGATTAGCTACAGTGCCATGGGTTGCAAACTTCTTGATAATGTTGCGCATTGTGGACAAAGGCAAATCTAAATCTCTGGAGATGCACTTGTAACCTTGAGATTGTTGATATTTTTCCACAATTTTGGTTCTCAAGTCCTCAGACAGTTCTCATCTCCTCTTTCTGTTGTCCATGCTTAGAGTGGCACACACAGACACACAATACAAAGACTAAGTGAACTTCTCTCCTTTTTATCTGCTTTCAGGTGTGATTTTTATAGTGCCCACACCTGTTACTTGCCCCAGGTGAGTTTAAAGGAGCATCACATGCTTGAAACAAGCACAATTTTGAAAAAAATTTCCACAATTTTGAAAGGGTGCCAATAATTTTGTCCAGACCATTTTTGGAGTTTGGGGTGACATTATGTCCAATTTGCTTTTTTTCCTCCCTTTTTTGGTTTAGTTCCAATACACACTAAGGGAATAAACATATGTATAAAAAAAATGTGTTACTGCAATCCTCTTCTGTGAGAAATACTTCATTTTCTTAAAATAATTCAGAGGTGCCAACATTTACGGCCATGACTGTATATGCATCAATCATAATATCAAATCTATATATACAAGAGTAATACTGTATACGAATAAACAATAGTGCTACATGCAGAGCATTGCACAGTGTTCTTTTTAAGTCCTACACAGCACTATTGTCCACAGGCAATTTTGTAAGACAAGTCTGATTCTGTGTAGATTTGGGACAAATCGAGGGCATTGCGACAAATGATGAATCCATTACCACTGCATTAAAGTTACTATGAATCTGTGTATAACATCTGTGTATAGCAAATTTAAAACTGAGCCAAAAATTCTGTGACAAATTAACTCCATGGCAGGGGTCATATACATAAAGTACTGCTAACAACATAAAAATAATAGCATATCCCTTTAAAGGTTATTTGTAGTAGATGCATTATAAACATAGTACAATGTAAATTAGCAAATACTGCTCAAAATATAAAGGGCTTAAAGAGTACCTCTCGTTAACATGATACATTTTATAATCCTCCCAGATCACGGCCCCCATCATGATAAACCACCCCCTACCGTTATTTGTATTATTTGTTAGTTTTCTACCTTGATATTGCTCTGTATTTTCTGCTTAGCCTCAGGTTCACAGACTAGGAAGGGACATTCCCAGCAAGTGTAACATACAGGGGAGAAATTCCTACCTTAGGATACGTTCACACGTATGCAGATTTGATGCGCAGGATTTTCTGCTGCAGATTTCAATGTAAACTATATGACTGAGCACAGCTTCAAATCTGCAGTTACAAATCCTGCTCATCAAATCTGTGCAGGATCCTGTATGTGTGTAACATTCCCTTACCGTATATACTCGAGTATAAGCCGACCCGAGTATAAGCCGAGACCCCTGATTTCAACCCAAAATCCCAGGAAAAGTTATTGACTCGAGTATAAGCCTAGGGTGGGAAATACATCATCCCCCCCTGTCATCATCCAGACCCGTCATTAACATCCTCATCATCATCACCGCATGTCATCATCCAGACCCTCATCATCATCACCTGTCATCATCCCCTTGTCATCATCCCCACCCCCCTTCATCATTCCCTTGTCATCATCCCCACCCCCCTTCATCATCTCCTTGTAATCATCCCACACACCCCCCTTCATCATCCCCTTGTCATCATCCCCACCCCCCTTCATCATCCCACACCCCCCCTTCATCATCCTCTTGTCATCATCCCACACCCCCCCTTCATCATCCTCTTCTCATCATCCGCCCTCAGTGGTCTTCAACCTGCGGACCTCCAGAGGTTTCAAAACTACAACTCCCAGCAAGCCCGGGCAGCCATCGGCTGAAACCTCCGGAGGTCCGCAGGTTGAAGACCACTGCGGCCTTCGACATCATCCAGCCCCCTCTCACCCCCCTTTAGTTCTGTACAGTACTCACCTCCGCTCGGCGCTGGTCCGGTGCTGCAGGACTGTTCGGTGAGGCGGTCGTCCGGTGGGATAGTGGTTCCGGGCTGCTATCTTCACTGGGGGCGCCTCTTCTCCGCGCTGCGGGCCCGGAATAGAGGCGTTGCCTTGACAATGACGCAGAAGTACGTTGGCAATGAACGTACCTCTGCGTCGTTGTCAAGGCAATGTGACTATTCTGGGGCCGGGCCCGAAGCGCTTAGAAGAGGCCTTCCCGGTGAAGATAGCAGCCTGGAACCACTATCCCACCGGACGACCGCCTAACCGGACAGTCCTGCAGCACCGGACCAGCGCCGAGCGGAGGTGAGTACTGTACAGAACTAAAGGGGGGTGAGAGGGGGCTGGATGATGTCGAAGGCCGCAGTGGTCTTCAACCTGGGGACCTCCGGGGGTTTCAAAACTACAACTCCCAGCAAGCCCGGACAGCCGATGGCTGCCCGGGCTTGCTGGGAGTTGTAGTTTTGAAACATCTGGAGGTCCGCAGGTTGAAGACCACTGCGGGTGGAGAGTTCACTCGAGTATAAGCCGAGGGGGGTGTTTTCAGCACGAAAAATCGTGCTGAAAAACTCGGCTTATATTCGAGTATATACGGTACTCTGCAACCAACAGCAAATGGCAGTTAAGTGTGAGAGGAGCTATGATTGGATGAGGCTGGACACCCCCCCCCCCTCCCCTCAGAACTCCAGATTGCATTTCCTGTGTTTGGACTTCTGCCAGGCCAGCAGGAGTTCAAAGTCTGTGCAAAAGATAAGGGGAAATGTTCTCTGAACAAGTAGGGAGACACCTAGTGGCAGCTATTTTTAAACACAAATAAAACATAGAAGACATCATTTAAAAAAAAAAAGATTTTTTATTTACCATAAGGAGTGCAATAGCAAAAAATAGTTTTAATGAAAAAAACTTTCACTGGACAACTCTCTTAAATGGGCACCATTTAAGAGAGTTGTCCGGTGAAAGTTTTTTTCATGCCCAGCCTGCCTAATAAAATAATAAAAATGCTACCTTAACCCCTTAAGGACTCAGGGTTTTTCCGTTTTTGCATTTTCATTTTTTCTTCATCACCTTCTAAAAATCATTTCACTTTCAATTTTGCACATAAAATTCCATATGATGGTTATTTTTTGCGTCACCAATTCTACTTTGCAGTGACATTAGTCATTTTACCAAAAAAATCCACAGCGTAACGGGAAAAAAATTCATTGTGCAACAAAATTGAAGAAAAAATGCCGTTTTGTACATTTTGGGGGCTTCCGTTTCTACGCAGTGCATTTTTCGGTAAAAATGACACCTTCTCTTTATTCTGTAGGTCCATACAATTAAAATAATACTCTATTTATATAGGTTTGACACATGCAGGAAAATTTATACGTAAAAAATTCTCATCTTCTGACCCTTATAACTTTTTATTTTTCTGCGTACGGGCCGGTATGATGGCTCTCTTTTTTCCGCCGTAATCTGAAGTTTTTATTGGTACCATTTTTGTATTAATCAGACCTTTTGATCGCTTTTTATTCATTTTTTCATGATATAAAAAGTGACCAAAAATACGCTATTTTGGACTTTGGAATTTTTTTGCGCATACGCCATTAACCGCGCAGTTTAATTAACAATATATTTTTATAATTCGGACATTTCCGCACACGGCGATACCATATATGTTTATTTTTATTTACACTGGTTTTTTTTTTATGGGAAAAGGGGGTGATTCAAACTTTTATTAGGGAAGGGGTTAAATGACTTTTATTAACTTTTTTTACACTTTTTTTTTGCAGTGTTATAGCTCCCATAGGGGGCTATAACACTGCACACACTGAGGTTTTACACTTATCCCTGCAAAGCCATAGCTATGCATTGATCAGTTTTATGGGCAGTCGATTGCTCAAGCCTGTATCTCAGGCTTGGAGCAATCAATCGCCGATCGGATGCAACGGAGCAAGGTAAGGGGACCTCCACTCGCGTGCTAGCTGATCGGGACATCGCGATTTTGGACATCACGATTTTATTGTGATGGTCCCGATCAGCCCGACTGAGCTGCCGGGAAGCTTTCACTTTCGTTTTAGGCGCGGCGATCAACTTTGATCGCCGCGTCTAAAGGATTAATAGCGTGTGGCACAACGATTGGTGCCACACACTATTAGCTCAGGGTCCCGGCTATCATTAGCTGCAGGGACAGACCCGGTATGACGCAGGGTCACATCGTGACCCCATTTTATTTACTGGGATCGGGTGTAGGGCGTACAGGTACGCCCTATGTCCTTAAGAAGTTAAAGGGGTAATTCAGAAATAGAAAAACAGCTAATTTTGGAAACAGCTCCACATCTATCTCCAGGTTGGGTGTGGTTTTACAACTTGGCTCAATTTACTTCAATGGAACTGAGCTGCAGAACCACACCCAACCTGGAGACAGACGGGGAGTGGTTTTTGAAAGAAAGTAGCTGTGTTTTTCTATTCCTGGAGAACCCCTTTAACTTTATCTGCTCCCCTTTAGCCTCCGGAATCAGGAAGCTATGTCTGTGGCCCCTGACTCTGCTTTTCCTGAGCTGCAGATCAAAGCGCCTACATTTGGGGAAACTGACAATGGCGCTTACCAATCACTGAGCCATGGCCAGTGATTGGTTGAGTGGTGCTGTGACATCACATCTTCAGCTTAGGTAGGTTGCCTGTCAGTGGAGACCTGACAGAGACGAGGTGTTGTGATACCAGAGGCTACGAGGGAGTGGAAAAAGGTGAGTTAAAGTTTTTATTATATTACTAGGCAGTCTGGGCATATTAGGGGAAAAAACATTTCACAGGATAACCCTTTAATATAAAATATAAATTGTACCTTTATTAACATTCTATTATAAATTTACTCTAATTTACTTGACTATAAAAAATAGAATATTTAGGGACTTGCAACTACTGCCTTTTGTTCTGTTTAATGGTAAAATCTACAGTGACATGAAAAAGTAGGAATAACTCATGTTAATACTTTTTATTGTTTACATTTGTGGTCATATCAATAGTATAGTATTTCAAAACAGTATATAAAAGTAAAGGCGATTAAATAAATTACAGTAGCTGCAAAATATATTATGAAAAGAACAAAAACAAACAACTATTACTTGAAAATGTTTATCATTCCAGCAGGGGTGGCCTCAGTTGTGATGCTGGCATATGTGGCACCTGACTACTGAGGGCAGTGATTGGTTGCAGTAGGTATGGGCATGTACAATATGCCATTGTTCTTGGAGAACAAACATATATTGTGGGTCTTGCATTGGCACTGGAGTAGTAAATAAGGTTTGTTATTTTTTAATTTATAACATTTGCCGCAACTACTACAATTCCTTCATCTCTCAGACAGTCTTCTTAAAGGGGTAGTCCAGTGGTGAAAAACTTATCCCCTATCCTAAGGATAGGGGATAAGTTTGAGATCGCGGGGGGTCCGACCGCTGGGGCCCCCTGCGATCTCTCTGTACGGGGCCCCGGCTCTCCGCCGAGATAGCGGGTGTCGACCCCCGCACGAGGCGGCGGCCGACACGCCCCCTCAATACATCTCTATGGCAGAGCCGGAGATTGCCGAAGGCAGTGCTTCGGCTCTGCCATAGAGTTGTATTGAGGGGGCGTGTCGGCCGCCGCCTCGTGCGGAGGTCGACACGCCCCCTTCCCGCGGGCTGTCGGGGCTCCGTACAGGAGATCGCAGGGGGCCCCAGCGGTCGGACCCCCCCGATCTGCAACTTATCCCCTATCCCTAGGATAGGGGATAAGTTGCTCACCACTGAATCACCACTGGACTACTCCTTTAAGAGCTTTATGGAGGAGCACCAAAGAAACATGTCGGGGATTTATCAACCCTTCTCCTGGCGTATTTGTTCAAAAGTCACAAATTTCTTGCGCAAAGAGGAAAAAATTGAAACTTAAGTCTATGAGAGATTTGTGTCCGTGCGCTGGCAAGGGATGTTTAAAAACTAGAATTGATAAATCCCCCTATAATGCTTTAGAATGGAGAATTGTACAGCCGCATGTCAAGTGCCTGGAGGTCAAAGACAGCTGGGCATCCAGTAGAGAGGCATACTATTTTTGCCCTCTTGATCTCTATGTATATAATAGTGGCAGCAGCAGTGTCACCTGTCAGGGAAGAAAACCCTGTACAGATCTTATTGTGACAACTGTCATGTTATTCATTCAGTTTTTCCTGTTAATGGAGCTGCTATAACTGTGTCAATTAGAAATGAAAAATAATAAAAATAAATAAATATATCTATATAGGATATATATATATATATATATATATATATATATATATATGGGTCCCCATACAGTTAAGCATCTGGGCCCCCTTTAGCAAAAGCTGAAAGGATTTGACATATATTTTCTTTGGCCTGACCCCTGACGGAAGTACCTTCAGCACTGCCCTAGTGGCAGCCCTGTACTATATACACACATATATATATATATATATATATATATATATATATATATATATATGTATGTATACACAAATCATCCTATATTTACACACACATCAGACATAAACTCCACAAATCTGCAAAAAAATATATAGGCATATAACCATATGTTGCATCTTTAATTTTTTAAAAAGGCCTCTGAAAAAATGATAGAAGCGATCTGATTGGTTGCTATGGGCAACTGGTCAACTTTTCCTCTGCTCAGGTTTTGATAAATCTCCCCCATAGTGTACAAATAAAAGGGTCTATTCACACGTACAGTATTCTGCACAGATTTGATGCACAGGATTTCAAGTCATTCAGTTTACATTGAAATCTGCAGCAGAAAATCCTGCGCATCAAATCTGAGCAGAATACTCTACGTGTGAATAGACCCTAAAGGGGTATTCGGGGGGAAAAAACATTTTATTTTTTATTTTTATTTTTTATCAACTGGCTCCAGAAAGTTAAACAGATTTGTAAATTACTTCTATTAAAAAATCTTAATTCTTCCAATAATTATCAGCTGCTGAAGTTGAGTTGTTCTTTTCTGTCAGGCAACAGTGCTCTCTGCTGACATCTATGCTTGTCTCGGGAACTGCACAGAGTAGAAGAGGTTTGCTATGGGGATTTGCTACTACTCTGGACAGTTCCCGAGACAGGTGTCATCAGAGAGCACTTAGACAGAAAAGAACAACTCAACTTCAGCAGCTCATAAGTACTGAAAGGATTAAGATTTTTTAATAGAAGTTATTTACAAATCTGATATAGAACAGCAGAAGCCAGCAAGAAAAGTGACCTAACCTTTATTTTCATCCAGATTAAAACATCGACATGGGTTTGTTTCAGAAACAATGGCAATAACATAAAACTCAGGAAATGTCCAGCATGACGCGTTTCGGGTCATGTGACCTTTCATCAGATGCATGATGGATAGTGGGGAGGTGGAAAGATATATAGAGCTGAATGGAACAGGCGTGAATGCCACAGGTGAGGATTTAACCCCATAAGTTCTAGGTTCCAAACATTCCGCCACTACAAATCATGAAATCATGAACATGATATATGATTTTTCGAATGAAGTCGAATCATACAAAATCCACTTGTGAAAAAACCTTTATACAAGAAAAATAAAGAAAAATACATCTATTAATGTAAAATAACATCAGACCTTAAATTGAGACCATATGGCTGGAATGTATGTTATGAGTAGATCCAGAAAACTTCTCAATTGTGCAAAATTTTTATACGGTCACCACCCCTTTCTGGTTGCTGTACTACTTTGATACCATAAAATTGGAAATCAGACACATCACCTGAATGTACAGTCTAAAATGTTTTGACACATTCGAGGCATTGGTGTAAGACGTACTGGTGACCCCTCTCAGGTGTTCTTTAAGGCTTTTTTCAAAGCTCTTTTTGTACTGCCAATATAGGAAATGTTGAAACTTCTGCAGCAGATCCTATATACTACATATGTGGACTGGCAATTAATGAACTGTTGAATAGCAACAGGTTTGAGAACATTCATAACTATTAACCCCTTAAGGACCAAGCCCATTTTGACCTTAAAGGGGTTATCCAGGAAAAAACTTTTTTTTTCATATATCAACTGATCCAGAAAGTTAAACAGATTTGTAAATTACTTCTATAAAAAAAATCTTAATCCTTTCAGTACTTATGAGCTTCTGAAGTTAAGGTTGTTCTTTTCTGTCTAAGTGCTCTCTGATGACACGTGTCTGGGGAACCGCCCAGTTTAGAAGCAAATCCCTATAGCAAACCTCTTCTAAACTGGGCGGTTCCCGAGACACTTTAATAATCCCCTTGGGGACTATCTGTAGCAATCCTTTGATTGTTAATACTGTTCAGTGCTATTGGTGATCTTCTGCTCTGGTCTGCTCGATCTCAGACCAGAGCAGAAGACCCCAGGAGACGGCCAGAGCCAGGTGAGGGGACCTCCGGCCGCCATGCTGGATTATCGGATCCCCGCGGCAGCGCTGTGGGCGATCCGATCATCCATTTAAAGTACCGCACTGCCGCAGATGCCGTGATCTGTATTGATCACGGCATCTGAGGGGGTTAATGGCGGCCATCCGCACGATCGCAGATGTCCGCCATAACGGGCGGGTCCCTGGCTGCTGATAGCAGCCGGGACCTGCCGCACATGACCGGTGCTCCCGGTCATGATGGAGCGTAAATGTACGCCATGTTATGTTAAGTACCACGGCACCATGACGTACATTTACGTCCATTGTCATTAAGGGGTTGAAGAAATTTTAACCACATGTTCACACACAACACATCTAGTTTGCCCGCATTTAACCAAGATGAGCAAGTGATAGATAAGCGCGCTTATAGATAACAAATTTGCTAAAATTGGAGCTGGGCTGCTGGAAAAATTTACACCATGTTGTCAATATTTATTTAAAGGGGTACTCCCGTGGAAAACTTTTTTTTTTTTTTTTTAATCAACTGGTGCCAGAAAGTTAAACAGATTTGTAAATTACTTCTATTAAAAAATCTTAATCCTTACAGTACTTTTTGTATACTATAGAGAAATCCAAAAAAGAAATGCATTTCCTCTGATGTCATGACCACAGTGCTCTCTGCTGATCTCTGCTGTCCATTTTAGGAACTGTCCAGAGCAGCATATGTTTGCTATGGTATTGTACTGTAAGGATTAAGATTTTTTAATAGAAGTAATTTACAAATCTGTTTCACTTTCTGGAACCAGTTGATTAAAAAAAAAAAAAAAAGTTTTCCACGGGAGTACCCCTTTACAACTGGCAAGGTCAGCAAATGCAGCCAAAGATTAGAATGCAAGATGATAACTGAAGTATTTAAAAAATCCTACATTTTCACATGTCCTACAAGGTTTTGCCACTTTTGGCATCATTATTGGCAGTCTATAGTATTACAGGCTGCATAAATCAGATCAATTAAGGAAGTGTCCCAGGAGGGAAACCTAACACTAGGCATGTACAAGGGGTAGAATTTTGTGTACACCTACATACAAAATTAGCAAACTTTTGCGCAAGGTCCATTTTTGCAAAATTGTGCAACTTTTCTCTTTTTTTGTTGTGCCACTCAGGCCAGTGGGCATGGCTTAATGTAGGGAGTGTGGCCTCCTACAGCCTAAAATATTTATTATAATTAACACCAGAAAAATGTTGTGAATTATATGAGAAATCTAGGGCAGCTACTACGCATGGTTTCGGTATAGGATAAAATAGTAATAAATAGACTTTCTTTTTACACCAAAAGAAAAGGCGCATCAGTATTTTTTAAATAGATTATTTTTATATATTATATACTGTTTATATGTGCAGATTGATATTTTTACATATGTTAAACATTTTTTACTTTACTTGAGTTGCCCCTTCAAACAACTGTATACTGTATTACATAGTCTATGCCACATTCTAATTTTATGTTTAAGGAGTGAATAATATGTAGTATAAAGACAAAACCAGACAAAAAGCACCCCAATTTCCCCTTCAGTATTCAGCTAGGTTTTAATGTGTGTTACCAGAAAAAATAATTTAGACATAAGTACTCAATGTTTTATTTTGGTAAATGCACATGCGACTATTGACTAAAAATAACCACTTGTGCAAGACATAGACCATATTTGAATAGTAACATGTCATCTGTGGCCTCGAGCAGACTTTTTCCTCAGCGTGTGGGTGGTCTCTCGTGATGGCTGACTGTAGAAGACCAGCGAAAAGTGGGTCATAAGCACCAATAAGGAGTGGAGAAAGTGCAAAAAAAAAGCTGATCAGTTCTTCTTTACACTGCCAGATGTCGGGGAAAATGTGTAGAAATTACCCAAACAATTTCTAATGTGTGGAACTGAAGAAATCCATCCAGAAGTCATCTGTTGAGACAAGTGAACATAATGCCAATGGTGGGGTCTGAGAGCTTAGACCCCCAACAATTTCCTAAATTATAGAGTGCTAAAATCCATTAAGAAGCCCTCAAAGATTTAAAGGGAACCAATCATCAGATTTTACCCTATATAACGCTTGGCAAAGCGTCATATAGGGTAAAATCTTTATTTTCACCATTCCCGGGGGACGCTCCTGCCCCTAGGGATGGTGAAGATAGGAAGTTATAAACTAGTCACCGCCGCTGCCG
Organism: Hyla sarda; assembly: GCF_029499605.1. Lineage (NCBI taxonomy): Eukaryota > Metazoa > Chordata > Amphibia > Anura > Hylidae > Hyla > Hyla sarda. Next base: position 211,779,756 of record NC_079193.1, on the reverse strand, counting down.
TAAGTAGTCACCTGGGCGGGGAGCTCTTCTCACCAACTCCCGTTCTTTGGCGCCCCCAGAGACGCCCCCTCCGCTTGATTGATGGGCCGCGTCATCACTCTGCTCCGTCTGTTCAGTGAGCGGAACAATGACGCGGCCCATCAATCAAGCGGAGGGGGCATCGGTGCCGGCCGAAGAACGGGAGTAGGTGAGAAGAGCTCCCCGCCCAGGTGACTACTTACGGCGGAGACTAGTTTATAACTTCATATCTTTACCATCTCTGGGGGCAGGAGCATCCCCCGGGAATGGTGAAAATAAAGATTTTACCCTATATAACGCTTTGCCAAGCGTTATATAGGGTAAAATCTGATGATTGGTTCCCTTTAACAAAACATATTTCTAAACAAAATGACTTTCATGTCAATATTCTGTACTTTAAATAATGGGGTTATTTTAGGGTACAAATAATGTATTGTATAAATTAAAAATTTTTTAGGGGATCGGCAGTAATAGCAATGATATTTTAGGACATTCACTATACAGTAGACAAGACATGTTCATTTTATTCTTCAGGTTGTTTATTCTGAAATTATAAATTTCAATCCTTTTTTATTTGTTTTAATTTTTTTTACTATTTTTGCAAAAAATAAATAAAAAATTCTCACACCAAAATATTGATAAATAGGAACTAAGGGGGTAAGTGGCTGGGATTCGAGTTATATGTGATCCTGTCTATTAGAGCTTGGTGATGGCTTTATAATATAACCAGCTTCTTTCCATGAAGCAGTAGTATGCTACGGATCAGGAGGGGTTAAAGGGGTACTCCGATGCTCAGCGTTTGGAACAGACTGTTCCAAACACTGGAGCCGCCGTCGGGAACTTGTGACATCATAGCCCCGCTCCTCACGATGTCACACCCCGCCCCCATTAAACATTCTTAATCCTGCTGTATCCTGCTTTATATTTTTTTGTTTGTTTAAATTTTATACTTGGAGGTGTGTAAACTCCAAAATTAATGCGCCTTGAATACCTTCAAGGCAGCATTAAGGTAGCACCTGTGAGGCTAGGCACCCATATTAGCCAACTCAGATGGGGCTTGCAGCTTACCTCCCTCCGCCCATTGCATGTGTGCTCAGTCACGCTGGAGGGTATCTGGGAGGAAGTTGTGAGTCGACCGAATGCTGCCGTAATTGCCCACTGGCCCCTGTTTTGCTTATTACGCACAGGTAGGATTAGCGTTAGGTCTCGCACCATCTTGAGAAACCTTGGCGTTGGTGTGCGGGCTCTGGTGTGTCCTTCATATAAGGATACACTGGCGAATGTCTCAATTTTAACATCAGTGTTGAGGGATAGCCAATGTCATTGTATACATCTACCACAGTAGTGCACCCATATTCCTGTATTGTATCCTGCTGTATACTACAGAGGAAGTTGAGTAGTTAATTTCAGTCTGACCACAGTCCTCTCTGCTGACACCTCTGCCCATGTCAGGAACTGTATGGAGCAGGAGAGGTTTGCTATGGGAATTTGCTCCAACTCTGGACAGTTCCTGACACAGACAGAGGTGTCAACAGAAAGCACTGTGATCAGACAGAAAAACTCAACTTCCTCTGTAGTATACAGCAGCTGATAAGTACTGAAAGGACTTAAAACCTGCCAGTGCGAATGTACCCTAAAAACACTACACTACACTACACTAACACATAATGAAGGTTAAAACACTACATGCATACCTAGTTACACAGCCCCGCCCCCCCCCACAATAAAAATGAAAAACGTACAGCAGTGTTTCCAAAACGGAGCCTCCAGCTGTTGCAAAACAACTCCCAACATTTCCGGACAGCCACTGACTGTCCAGGCATGCTGGGAGTTTAGCAACAGCTGGAGGCACCCTGTTTTTGATTCACTGGCGTAGAATACCCCTATGTCCACCCGTATGCAATCCCTAATGTAGTCCTCAAATCGCATGGAGCTCTCTCACTTCGGAGCCCTGTCGTATTTCAATAAAACAATTTAGGGCCACATATGGGGTATCTCCGTACTCGGGAGAAATTGCACAGCAAATACCATATGTGGATGTAAAGTGCTCTGCCCACTGTTCCAAAGGTCTGCCAAACGCCAGTGGGGTGTAAATGCTCACTACACCCCTTATTAAATTCTGTGAGGGGTGTAGTTTCCAAAATGGGGTCACATGTGGGGGGGGTCCACTGTTCTGGCACCACAGGGGGCTTTGTAAACGACTTCCATTCCAAACAAATTCTATCTCCAAAAGATCAATGGCGCTCCTTTTATTCTGAGCATTGTAGTGCGCCAGAAGAGCACTTGACGTCCACACATGAGGGGTTTTTCCATACTCAGAAGAAATGGGGTTACAAATTTTGGGGTTCATTTTCTCCTATTACCCCTTGTAAAAATGTTAAAATTGGGTGAAAAAACTGCGTTTTAGTGAAAAAATTTTTTTTTCATTTACACATCGAACTTTAACAAAATGTCGTCAAACACCTGTGAGGTGTTAAGACTCACTGTACCCCTTGTTACATTCCTTAAGGGGTGTAGTTTCCAAAATAATATACCATGTGTTTTTTTTTTTTTGCTGTTCTGGCACCATAGGGGCTTCCTAAATGCGACATGCCCCCAAAAAACACTTTAGCTAAATTTGCTTTCCAAAAGCCAAATGTCACTCCTTCTCTTCTGAGCATTGTAGTTTGCCCGCAGAGCATTTTACGTCCACACATGGAGTATTTACATATTCAGAAGAGATGGGGTTACAATTTTTGGGGGGCATTTTCTCCCATTACCCTTTGTAAAAATTGAAAATTTGGGGGAAAAAACTGCACTTTAAAAAAAATGTATATTTTCATTTACAAATCCGACTTTAACGAAAAGTCATCAAACACCTGCGTGGTGTTAAGGCTCACTGGACCCCTTGTTACGTGCCTTGAGGGGTGTAGTTTCCATGGTATGCCATGTGGGGTTTTTCTGCTGTTCTGGCACTATAGGGGCTTCCTAAATGCGACATGCCCCCCAAAAACCATTTCAACAAAATTCACTCTCCAAAATCCCATGGTTGCTCCTTCCCTTCTGAGCTCTCTACTGCGCCCGCCGAACACTTGACATACACATATGAGTTATTTCCTTACTTGAAAGAAATTGGGTTACAAATTTTGGGGGTCTTTTTCTCCTATTACCCCTTTTAAAAATTCAAAAACTGGGTCTACAAGAACATACGAGTGTAAAAAATGAAGATTTTGAATTTTCTCCTTCACTTTGTTGGTATTCCTGTGAAACACCTAAAGGGTTAACACACTTACTGAATGTCATTTTGGATAGTTTGAGGGGTGCAGTTTTTAAAATGGGTCATTTATGGGGTATTTCTAATATGAAGGCCCTTTTGAAAAATTAGAAAATTGCTGCAATCATAAAGTAGACATATTGTATATGTGAATCAATATATAATTTATTTGGGATGTCTGTTTTCCTTACAAGCAGTGAGCTTCAAAGTTAGAAAAATTAAAAAATGTCAATCTTTTCATCAAATTTTGGAATTTTTCACCAAGAAATGATGCAAGTATCGACAAAAATTTACCACTAACATGAAGTAGAATATGTCACGAAAAAACAGTCTCGGAATCAGAATGAAAAGTAAAAGCATTCCAGAGTTATTAATGCTTAAAATGACAGTGGTCAGATGTGCAAAAAATGGCCGGGTCCTTAAGGTGAAAAGGGGTTAAGGACCACGGGATTTCTCCTTTTTGCACGTTTTTTTTTCCTCCTCACATTCTAAAAATCATAGCACCTAAAATTTTTCACCTACAGACCCATATGAGGGTTTGTTTTTTGCGCCACCAATTTTACTTTGTAATACCATCAATCATTTCACCATAAAATCTACAGCAAAACCAGTAAATAAATATTTGTGGGGCTTCCAATTCTACGCAGTGCACCAAAACTAATATGTTTAAAATTGTCATCTTCTGACTCCTATAACTTTATTTTTCCGCATATGGGGATGTATGAGGGCTAATTTTTTTGCGCCGTGATCTAAAGTTTTTATCAGTACCATTTTTGTTTTGATGGGGCTTTTTGGTCGCTTTTACATTTTTTTTTTAGTGTATACAAAGTGAACAAAAATATGCAATTTTGGACTTTAAACTTTTAGTATGGAAGGGGTTAATTCACATTTATTAACTTTTTTATTTTTACTTTTTTTACACCATTTTTTAGTCCCCATAGGAAACTATTACATTCAATCTTCTGATTGCATACACTGTTCAATGCTATGTGATAGAATAGCATTGATCAGTGTTATCTGCGCTCGATCTTTCCAGCCTGGTGAGCCTGGCTGGAGCATCGCAGAGGAGATCGGACAGCCAGGAGGTAGGTAAGAGCCCTCCCGCTGTCCTGTAAGCTTATCGGGGCACCACGCTCCTGATCAGCCCGACTGAGCTGCCGGGAATCCTTTTTTTTCCATTTTAGACGTGGCGATCAACTTTGATCGCCGCGTCCAGAGAGTTAATGTTGGGCATCACCACTATCGGTAATGTCCGGCACTAGAAATGCGTTCCGCCCATTGATAGCCGCCGGGACCACCCTGCTATGATTCGGGGTCAGCCTGTGACCCCGCATCATAGAAGGGGAGCGGGACCAGGACGGACAGGTACGCCCTTGGTACCCAAGAGGTTAAAATTGTCCTCTTCTGACCCCTATAACTTTTTTTATTTTTCCGTATACAGGAATGTATGTGAGAGAATTTTTTGCACTGTGATCTGTAGTTTTCATGGGACTTTTTGATCGCTTTTTATTAGCTTTTTTATGGTATATGAAGCGACCAAAAATATTCAATTCTGGACTATTTTTTTTTATGTGTACATTGAATAAATGACATGATATTTTAATAGTTTGGACATTTATGCACTTGGTGATACCACATGTTTATGTTTATTTTTGTTTACATTATTTTATTTATAAAATGGGAATAGGAGGTGATTTCAACTTTTATTAGGAAAGGGGTTCATTCACATTTATTAACTTCTTTTTATATTGTTTTCCCATTTTTTTTGTCCTCATAGGGGATTATTACATGCAATCTTTAGATTGCAAACACTAAACAATGCTGTCCCATAGAAAAGCATTGATCAGTGTTAAAGAAGAGGAAAAAGATCAGCTCCCCACAATAAAGTTCATGTCTGGACACCGTAGCATATATGCCGGAAGCACGGATGAAGGAGCCGCCTCCCCTCGTGGTAATGGAGAAAACAAAGGGTAGGATCCAGCTCCCAGGGAAAAAAGCATTAACACTTAACGTTTAACTGTAGCATATAAAAGAATGGATCGCCACCGAAGTGGTGGGTGACATGTCACTCCTTAAAAACTAGTGAAACGCCGGCGCGTTTCGAGCTAGTGCTCTTAGGCATGACTAAGAGCACTAGCTCAAAACGCGTCGGAGTTTCACTTGTTTTTAAGGAGTGACATGTCACCCACCACTTCGGTGGCGATCCATTCTTTTATATGCTACAATTAAACGTTAAATTTTAATGCTTTTTTCCCTGGGAGCTGGATCCTACCCTTTGTTTTCTCCATTGATCAGTGTTATTGGCGCTCCATTGCTCCAGGCTGCAATAGCTTTTAGCAGCATTGGAGAGCCGATCGGACGGTGAGGAGAAAGCTGATTGAGACCTTGCTATTTTGCCGTGGTTGTCCAAAACTTCTCCACCAAGCTATCGGCAGTATATTTTCAGCATTTTAGAGGCCACAATCAACTTTGATCATGGCATCTAAAAGGTTAGTGCTGATTGCCGATGTCTGGCATTAGCTACGAGTATGAATGGAAATGAAGCTAGCTCAGCTCCTGAGCTCGCTTTACAGACTTGCCTGATGTCTAGGCTGTATATATACGGTGGCAGTCATTAAGGGGTTAACAGATTGCCTCCCCAAGATGATTGGGTACATCCTGGGGATGGGGTGGGGACTGCCATGATCCTACTCTGTATTGGGCGGTCCGTGGCTGATATCAATAGCCAGGGGCTGCAGCTAATAATTTGCAGTGGCAATCGCTGCGATGCTATTAACCGTTTGAATCCCGCAATCAAAGTCTGTCAGGGGACCTAAATCCAGTAAAATACTGGTGCCAGTTATTTAGTAAAGCAGGGAACACCTTAGATTGTTCATGGGGTCCCAATCAGCTGACATGATGGACGGAAAGTCCCTACCTGCCTTTGGACATCTTTACTCTTTTTCTCCAGGTTGCTTTTTCTGGAAGAGCAGAACACCAATAATAACACTGATCACACTTATGGTAGGCCTATTGTCCCTTAGGGTAGGGTCACACACAGGGCATGCCGGCAGTCACAGAGCAACAGCAGAGTGAGCTCTCTGCTCCCTGTAACTCTGTGTGTCCACTCAAAGCAGGGAATTCCCAAATGCCAGTCACAAGCAGACACACAGAGTTACCTGTCCGCAGCAGGGAGCTCGCTCTGCAGTCAATGTGTGAATGCTGGCAGCGCATCTGCAGTGTCAAATATACTGCGTATGCGCTGTGTGTAATCCTACCCTTAGGAAAATAAAAAATAGGGAAAAACCTTTTCAATAATCCCCTTTTCCCGATTTTTTAAAATAAAATAATGTACACAAAAGCATGTCAATAGTGGCCCGTTCATTACCTGTTGCTTTCTCTGCGTGCACGCCCCCGCCTCCTATGGCGCACGCACGGCACCTTCTCTAGATTTAAAGGGCCGATGCACCACTAATTGGTGTCTGGTCCTTCCTCTACCTTATTTAACCCCTTAAGGACTCAGACAATTTTACTTTTAAGTTTTCATTTTTTCCTCCTTGCCTTCGAAAAATCATAACTCTTTTATATTTTCAATGAATTAAAGGCAGATATAGCAATGCCGAGCACTGCCAGCATAACACAGCAGGTGCCCTTTAACACCGTACTTCATTCAGACCTCAACCACGGTAAATGCTGGCATACGGGTGGTGCTATCTATAATGCACATAGCGCAATGTGAATACGTCCAGAAAGAATGAAGATGCACTCACCACGTCTTATTGCAGGTAACTTCGATTTCTTGCAGTGTAGTTTCCAGCAAGACCCTTGTAGCCAGTGTAGGGAGTAGGTGCAGGACGCTTCAAAACGTCTCAGGTGTGACAGCTGTTTCACCCTGCGCGGGTGAAACAGCTGTCCAGCACCTACTCCCTACACTGGCTACAAGGGTCTTGTTGAAAACTACACTGAACTAAATCGAAGTTACCTGCAATAAGACGTGGTGAGTGCATCTTCATTCTTTCTGGACGTCTTTTATATTTTCATCAACAGACTAGTATGAGGGCTTGTTTTTTGTACGACCAGTTGTCTTTTGTAATGACATCACTCACTTTACCATAAAGTGTATGGTGCAACCAAAAAAATACTATTTGTGTGGGGAAATTAAAAAGAAAATTTTGCTAATTTTGGAACGTTTTGTATTCATGCTGTACACTTTACGGTAAAATATTCTGTGGATCAATACGATTAAAATGATACCCATGATTACATACTTTTCTATTATTATACTGCTTAAAAAAATAGCAAACTTTTTTAACAAATTAGTGCATTTAAAATCTCTCTATTTTGCTGACCGATAACTTTTTTTTATTTTTCCATAAAAGTGGCAGTATGAGGGAAAAATTTTTGCACCGTGATATGTAATTTTTTATACTACATTTGCATATATAAAACTTTTAATACATTTTTTATCAATTTTATTTGGAATAAAATGTTATAAAAAAGCAGCAATTTTGGAATTTATTTTTTTTACGTTCACCGCACAGGACAATTAACATTATATTTTAATAGTTCGGAGATTTACGCATGCGGCAATACCAAATATGTTTATTTTTAAAAAATTTAACTTTTTGGGGGAAAAAGGGGGAAAAACTGACAATTTACATTTTTATTGGGGGAGGGGATTTTTCAAATTTTTTTTACTTTAATTTTTTTCTTTTATTTTTATACTTCATTCGATTGCTAATACTGTTCAGTACTATGCATAGGGCATAGCAATAATCAGTCATCTACTGATCTGGTCTGCTCGATCTCAGACCAGAGCAGAAGACCTGTGAAAGGCAGCAGAGGCAGGTGAGGGGACCTCCGTCTGCCGTTCCGGACGATCAGATCGCCGCAGCAGCACTACGGGCTATCCGATCAACCATTTTAGTGACCACACTGTCGCAGATGCCATCAGGCATCTGAAGGGTTAATGGCAGACATCCGCGCGATCGTGGAATATCAGCCATTACCGGCGGGTCCCTGGCTGCTATCAGCAGCCAGGAACTGCTGCACATGACCCGAGCATCACTCCGATGCTCACGGTTATGTATAGGACGTAAATGTACGTCCTGGTGTGTTTAGTACCACCTCACCAGGGCGTACATTTACATCCTGCGTCATTAAGGGGTTAAGCCAGCTCCTCCCCTACTTACCTGCCGGATCTTCAGTGCCCCTAGCCTGAGATTAAGTGTTCCATATTGCCTGTTGCCTCACCCGTGTATCCAGTCTTTCCTCTACTTTATTTGACTTCGCATCTTTGCCTCCTGCCCTGACCTTCTGCTACATTTGACTACGCTACTGCCATATCCTTCAGTACCTCGCCTAGCCCAGCTACCTGTGTGGTCAATCCGTGTCGGGGGTAGCGACCTGGGTGTTACTTGCCACAGCAAGCCCATCCTGCCTTGCGGTGGTCTCTGGTGAAGACCAGCGGCACCTTAGACTCTGCTCCCCGATACGGTCCGAGTCATCAGCCACACAGGTTAAAGCAGGGGTCCTCAAACTACGGCCCGCGGGCCACATGCGGCCCGCCGAGGACATTTATCCGGCCCGCGGCTGCCTGGGACATCCCTGTGTCCCGAAAGATGTTTTCGGGACACAGGGATGCGCTCTCGGAGACCCCGCATTTACTTTAAAAACGCAGGGGCCGCCGGGAAGGTGGTGCACGCAGGGACGTCACTGACGCCGTGCGTGCGCCCATAGCAACGGAGCGCGGAGGAGCGGGGCAGCGATGAGGACGTGCGCTGGCCAGCTAGGTAAGTGTTACCAGTGGCACGTCAGCTTCGGTGCTTCGACCACCGCTCCTTCGGTACCTGCACTTACTGCTATGTCCGGACCGGAGGAGCGGTGGTCAGAGCTCTGAAGTGGGGCAGAACACAGGCATACAGCCTCCAGCCATACAGTGTATGGCTGGAGGCTGAATGTCTGTGGGGGAACATACTGCACCTAATGTGGGGGAACACTGCACCTAATGTGGGGAGCTATACTGCACCTAATTTGGGGGATCTATACTGCACCTAATGTGGGGGATCTATACTGCACCTAATGTGGGGGATCTATACTGCACCTAATGTGGGGAGCTATACTGCACCTAATGTGGGGAGCTATACTGCACCTAATGTGGGGAGCTATACTGCACCTAATGTGGGGAGCTATACTGCACCTAATGTGGGGAGCTATACTGCACCTAATGTGGGGAGCTATACTGCACCTAATGTGGGGAGCTATACTGCACCTAATGTGGGGAGCTATACTGCACCTAATGTGGGGAACTATACTGCACCTAATGTGGGGGAGCTATACTGCAACCTAATGTGGGGGAACATTATACTGCACCTAATGTGGGGGGAGCTATACTGCACCTAATGTGGGGAGCTATACTGCACCTAATTTGGGGGATCTATACTGCACCTAATTTGGGGGATCTATACTCCCCCTAATGTGGGGGAACTGTATTGCACCTAATGTGGGGAGATCTATACTGCACCTAATGTGGGGGAACATTATACTGCACCTAATGTGGGGAGCTATACTGCACCTAATGTGGGGGATCTATACTGCACCTAATGTGGGAGATCTATACTGCACCTAATGTGGGCGAGCTATACTGCACCTAATGTGGGGAGAACTATACTGCACCTAATGTGGGGAGCTATACTGCACCTAATGTGGGGAACTATACTGCACCTAATGTGGGGAGCTATACTGCACCTAATGTGGGGAGCTATACTGCACCTAATGTGGGGAGCTATACTGCACCTAATGTGGGGAGCTATACTGCACCTAATGTGGGGAGCTATACTGCACCTAATGTGGGGAGCTATACTGCACCTAATGTGGGGAACATTATACTGCACCTAATGTGGGGGAGCTATACTGCAACCTAATGTGGGGGAACATTATACTGCACCTAATGTGGGGGGAGCTATACTGCACCTAATGTGGGGAGCTATACTGCACCTAATTTGGGGGATCTATACTGCACCTAATTTGGGGGATCTATACTGCCCCTAATGTGAGGGAACTGTATTGCACCTAATGTGGGGAGATCTATACTGCACCTAATGTGGGGGAACATTATACTGCACCTAATGTGGGGAGCTATACTGCACCTAATGTGGGGGATCTATACTGCACCTAATGTGGGAGATCTATACTGCACCTAATGTGGGGGAGCTATACTGCACCTAATGTGGGGAGAACTATACTGCACCTAATGTGGGGAGATCTATACTGCACCTAATATGGGGGAACATTATACTGCACCTAATGTTGGGGAACATTATACTGCACCTAATGTGGGGGAACATTATACTGCACCTAATGTGGGGGAACTGTACTGCACCTAATGTGGGGGAACTGTACTGCACCTAATGTGGGGGAACTGTACTGCACCTAATGTGGGCGAATTGTACTGCACCTAATGTGGGCGAATTCTACTGCACCTAATGTGGGGGAATTGTACTGCACCTAATGTGGGGGAATTGTACTGCACCTAATGTGGGGGAACTGTACTGCACCTAATATGGTGGAACTGTACTGCACCTAATGTGGGGGAACTGTACTGCACCTAATGTGGGGGAATTGTACTGCACCTAATGTGGGGGAACTGTACTGCACCTAATGTGGGTGAACTGTACTGCACCTAATGTGGGGGAACTGTACTGCACCTAATGTGGGGGAACTGTACTGCACCTAATGTGGGGGAACTGTACTGCACCTAATGTGGGGGAACTGTACTGCCAACCCTAATGTGTGGGAACTACAACCTAATGTGGGGGGATCTATACTGCCAACCTAATGTGGGGGGAACTGTGCTGCGTACTTAAAGTGGTAGTCCACTAATAAGATATATAAGTGTGCATAGGAATTTATTCATGTTTTGTTATCTATAGTCCGGCCCTCCAAAGGTCTGAGGGACCGTGAACTGGCCCCCCGTTTAAAAAGTTTAAGGACCCCTGGGTTAGCGGATCCACATCCTGCTCCATAACAGCTGCATCATTAAAAGGTTAACAAATAAGGAAATATAAAAATATCCAAATTTTTTATTTTTATTTTGCTAAATAGAAAAAGAGAATAAGAATAATGAGAAGAGAAAATGAGACTGAGAAATGCTCATAACCTGAAATCTAGATTTTCATTTAGAAGACAGATAACAACACAAGGAAAGTAGTTTATTTTTCTAAATGATGTCACATTAAATCCACCTTGTAAAAGTGGCTCCTCATGTAAAACAAGCACAAAAAGTTGCCCATCTTTTCAGTTTTTGCTAAACTACCAAACCGAGCACCATGTAAATGAATGAATGAGAATGAGTGGAGAATCAGACGAGCATGCAAGCTTACACTCCATTCACTCAGGTAATAACTCTTGAGAATTTCTGGAAAAACCTTGTTAACTATATACATCTATTGTAGAAACTGTATAATAACTTCATAATGATAAACCAAAATGTAACTTTAAAGACAACGGCCCAGATTTATCAAACTGTGTGAGAAAATAAGTGGAGTGATTTTTCAACAACAACCAATCACAGCTCAGCTTTCACTTTACCAGTGCTTGTTAGCTGAGCTGTGATTGGTCGATGTGGGAAGATCACTCCATTTTTCTTTCACACACAGTTTGATATATCTGGGCCAATGTGTCATCAGAAAAGGATATATTGCTTCCTGACTCTAGAATGACCTTTTCAAAGGTCATAGAGCATGCTCAGACACCTTTTTTATTAATAGGACAGCTTCAGTCTATTGTCGCCTATGTCCATGGGGCTTACTGTAAAGCATATCTCTAAATGCTGTTAAATACAGCTAAGGAAAGATGGCTGCCCCCATAAAAATGTACTCAACCATCAATAAAAAAATGACAATAAGAAAGTAGAAACAGATTAGAATGAAAGAACATGTTTCATTAGTATCTGTCTCTTATCAGTATAAAAAATCTAGTGTCTTTATAGTGTACAGTAACATCACAATATGCTAGAAACAGCACGTTACCTCTAAGCTGACACATAATATGAACTTTCTTTTGTTACTCGAAGGAGCTATAGGAAAGATTTTTAAGCTAATTTAATGGAATCCAGCCAGAGTTGTCAGGTTTGCTCTGTTAGTTACCATGAAGATATAGAAGGCACAGTCACAAGCAACAGTACTGCAAACCTCTCTTCAGTTGGTTCAAAAGTTTCAAAATGCCTAAGAAGTTTCATGAGAACTCAAGCTATTGAAATGCTTCAGCGCTTTCATGGTTTTATGTCGTCAAACAAACATGCTTTTTACTTCAGGTACAAATAAGGTGTTCTGGGTTGTGTACATAACAAACAGTAGACCTCAATGATCGCCCTTTGGTTGTGAACAAAATGATTTCTTTAGATCTTTTGTCAACAGGAAAACCAAAGCAAACAAAACAATTCAGAATTATTGAAACTTAACATTCAACTTCACCTTTTTGTTCAAGTTTTTTATGTACGGCACTGCAGCGTGTAACTTCATGCACAACGGCGTCCCTCACCTGCCTCTGCCGTTCTCCCGGGGTCTTCTGCTCTGATTTGTCTTACAGCAGACTAAAGCAGAAGATCACCAATAATAATGATCAGTTCTATGCCTATGCATAGCACTTAAAGGGGTACTCTGGCCCTAAGACATCTTAACTCTTATCCAAAGGATAGGGGATAAGATGCATGATCGCGTAGGTCCTGCCGCTGGGGACCCCCGCAATCTTTCATGTGATGCTTTTCTTATATGATATTCCTAACCTAGTAGCTTTTGTTTTATTGTAACAAGTTACTTACTACTCACATATTGTTCTACTATATGTAGTCAATTAACAAGTTTGTAGTTTTTACTAATATATCTAATTGAAATTAATTTGCATATATCATTGTGTTTGTTATTCATTTGTGTTTATAACCTTATAACCAATAAATATCACTTTATACTCTCATGATATTAAGATGGGCAATATGTAATCATAGACATATCAGAATGGAATGCTAAATACACTCCCTGCCCCCTTCTAACCTACTACAAATCACATGATTCCATGAATGGGCAAATCTATCTAAGGATATAAACATGGAAGAAATTTAATATACTTCCACCCCATTCTGGACAATTTTATACATGATCTTGGTAAGACATTAAGACAAATAGCAGAGTTTTTTTTTATCTCGCTAGACTATATTTTAGGAGGAAGAACTTGAAACAAGTTTCCTGCGTGGGAAATATACTTATAACACTTAGTTTGGCGAGTAGGAATTCTATCAATATGTCTAAGCAATTATTTAATGCTTTGATAGATTATGAGTCTTGAATCTTCTGCAGGTAGAATGAAGTCTCATAATATCCTAAAACTATAATCTCAATATGGAGATAATTAATTATTTTATTAATTATTTTATTTTATAAATGTTTTTTGCCAACTAAATGGTATAATTCCATTCACATTATCCAAATTGGTCTTAATTAAATGGAATACCATTTTTGTGTCTCTTACCAAGTCTATGTAAGAACTTCGCTTCTGGTCCCAGGAAAATTGAACGGTCCATCTCATATTCAGCATTATTTCGAAATAACATATATGCTTTTGCTTCATTTATATCTACTGAAGAAGGGATCAGCCATCCATGCTTAGTACCCTGAAATGTGTCTAGAGCCTTTCAAACTGTCTGAACATAGCACTAGAAAGATGCACTGCTACCTGGTTACAACCAGCATCTTAGTACCGGCCTCATCAACCACAAGATATCCGCCTACCTCACCTGATCCTCTGTTCTTTGTCCGGGAGCAGACATCACCGTGGGAGATCGCCTAACATAGCACATACGGAGCCAGCAGCTGCCCGGACCTGAGAGAGCGACTCCACCACCCGCACCATTACAACAGCTGCAGGATACTTTATTAGGTCCGTTGCAGCACGAGACCAGCAGCCGGAGGATTGGTGAGATACAATTTAACAACTGTTTAGGTGGACATTCTCAGTCACCTGTAAGACTGTCTAACATCAATTACAGTAACCATCTATTTAGTAACATCATATGCCGGACTAACAGAATATCGAACCAACAGATACAATTATATCCAGCAACAGCGCTTCTGATATTTAGTAGCAGTGTTTCATTTATATATACATCACTCTACCATTAGGGCCCAATGGTAGATTTGTACAAAACTAGTGCATAATTCATGTTTTCTATTGCATTTTCCTATTATCATATATTATTGTCTATTGTTATATGTTATATGTGCTTTAATAAATCTTCTATGAAATTGAAGCACGGTCTTTAGTAAAATCCATTATGCACCATTTCTAATGGTGGTGTCCTTGAGGTGTGGTTAGCATTCTTTTTTTATAATATTGTATAACATGTTCCCCAGCTCCATTTTTCCCCAGTGCCTTTAATGGGCCAGAGAATATTCATTTGCTTTTGCAGTCAATGTTTTTCTTCAGATTTTAAGCAAAGGACAGTAACTATGGGTACATTGCAATATTATAAGACATGATGCAACATTAAACACTGTTAGGGTGCATTCACACCACGTTTTTGCAGTTCCCGTAAACATTTTCAATGTGAAAACTGTTGAGACCGTATTGAAAACCTTATGCAATGACTCTTCATTGAAAACCGTATGCCAAACGATGCATCCGTTTGTGTCCGTTTTGCATCTTGTACAGTTTTGTCAGTTTTTTCCCATACCTAAAACTGTAGCCTACCACGGTTTTTGGTCCGGGTGAAAAACCGTATGGAAGCCGCATAAGTTTTTTTTAAAACATGGGAGTCAATGGGAACCGTATGTGCATATAATTCCATCCGGTTTGCACCCTACAGTTTTTGACAGTTTTTTTTATTGGAATTTCAATCAAGGGAAAATGTATTCATAATGGAGAGAAAATGTAAAAACGTATACTTTTTTTTTCTGAAAAAATGGATGCAACTGGACATAATTTTTTAAAACCGTATGCAGTTTTCAACCATATACGGGTTGAAATTTGTACACACGTTTTGATACAGTTTAGTCCAGTTTTGAATAATCGGTTTTTCATCAAAAACCTGATACAGGAACTGTATTGCAAAAACGTGGCGTGAACCCAGCCTTATACAGGCTGCGCACATTTCTTCAGTATTGTCACATGAAAAGAGATAATAGAATATTTACAAAAATGTGAGGGGTGATACTTATGTGAGATACTGTTTCCTGATAAACATTAACATTAACCACCAGCAGCCAAGAAGAAGATGGCACAGGAGGACTGGGGCATCACAGGAGCAGTGGCAGGAAAGTCCAGGCTGATGTTTTTTTTATATACCGGCAGCCCAGGGATGATGGTTCAAAAAAATTCTACACTTTGAATCTAAAGTGTAAATGTCCAAATTGGGCCCAAAGTGTCAATATTTTGTGGGGCCACCATTATTTTCCAGAACTTCCTTAATCATCTTGGGCATGGAGTTCACTAAAGTTTACCAGGTTGCCAATGGAGTCCTCTTCCACTCCTCCATGATGACATCACAGAGCTAGAGAAGAAAGAGAAAAGTGAACAATTCTGAGCATAGAAGACCTCACCAGTGAGCATGTAAGTATAACCACTTATACGGTTTGCAGCACCTGCATACAGCTGGTATCTGCTTCTATATTGTCACGATGCCGGCTGGCAGGTAGTGGACCCTCTGTGCCAGAGAGGGATTGGCGTGGACCGTGCTAGTGGACCGGTTCTAAGCCACTACTGGTTTTCACCAGAGCCCGCCGCAAAGCGGGATGGTCTTGCTGCGGCGGTAGTGACCAGGTCGTATCCACTAGCAACGGCTCACCTCTCTGGCTGCTGAAGATAGGCGCGGTACAAGGGAGTAGGCAGAAGCAAGGTCGGACGTAGCAGAAGGTCGGGGCAGGCAGCAAGGATCGTAGTCAAGGGCAACGGCAGAAGGTCTGGAAACACTGGCAAGGGACACACAAGGAACGCTTTCACTGGCACTAAGGCAACAAGATCCGGCAAGGGAGTGCAAGGGAAGTGAGGTAATATAGGGAGTGCACAGGTGATAACTCTAATTGGAACCACTGCGCCAATCAGCGGCGCAGTGGCCCTTTAAATCGCAGAGACCCGGCGCGCGCGCGCCCTAGGGAGCGGGGCCGCGCGCGCCGGGACAGAACAGACAGGGAGCGAGTCAGGTAGGAGAGCCGGGGTGCGCATCGCGAGCGGGCGCTACCCGCATCGCGAATCGCATCCCGGCTAGCAGCAGGATCGCAGCGCCCCGGGTCAGAGGACGTGACCGGAGCGCTGCAGCGGAGGAGGTGAAGCGAGCGCTCCGGGGAGGAGCGGGAACCCGGAGCGCTCGGCGTAACAGTACCCCCCCCCTTGGGTCTCCCCCTCTTCTTGGAGCCTGAGAACCTGAGGAGCAGACTTTTGTCAAGGATGTTGTCCTCAGGTTCCCAGGATCTCTCTTCAGGACCACAACCCTCCCAGTCTACTAAAAAAAAATTTTTTCCTCTGACCTTTTTGGCAGCCAAAATCTCCTTGACCGAGAAGACGTCCGAGGAGCCGGAAACAGGAGTGGGAGGAACAGATTTGGGAGAAAAACGGTTGAGGATGAGTGGTTTGAGAAGAGAGACGTGAAAGGCATTAGGGATACGAAGAGAAGGAGGAAGAAGAAGTTTATAAGAGACAGGATTAATTTGACACAGAATTTTGAAAGGACCAAGATAGCGTGGTCCCAACTTGTAGCTAGGGACACGGAAGCGGACATATTTAGCGGAGAGCCATACCTTGTCTCCAGGGGAAAAAACGGGGGGAGCTCTTCTTTTCTTATCCGCGAACCTCTTCATGCGTGAAGAAGCCTGTAAGAGAGAATTTTGGGTCTCTCTCCATATAATGGAAAGGTCACGAGAAATTTCATCCACAGCGGGCAGACCAGAGGGCAAGGGGGTAGGGAGGGGGGGAAGAGGGTGACGGCCGTACACCACGAAAAATGGGGATTTGGAGGAAGATTCAGAGACCCTGAAGTTATACGAGAATTCGGCCCATGGAAGGAGATCTGCCCAGTCATCCTGGCGGGAGGAAACAAAATGTCGCAAATAATCACCCAGGATCTGGTTAATTCTTTCTACTTGTCCATTGGACTGGGGATGATATGCAGAGGAAAAATTTAATTTAATCTTGAGTTGTTTACAGAGAGCTCTCCAGAATTTAGACACGAATTGGACCCCTCTATCCGAGACAATCTGCGTAGGCAACCCGTGAAGACGAAAAATGTGTACAAAAAATTGTTTAGCCAACTGAGGCGCAGAAGGAAGACCAGGAAGAGGAATGAAATGTGCCATTTTGGAGAATCGATCAACGACCACCCAAATAACGGTGTTGCCACGGGAAGGGGGTAAATCAGTAATAAAATCCATACCAATCAGAGACCAAGGCTGTTCGGGGACAGGCAGAGGATGAAGAAAACCAGCGGGCTTCTGGCGAGGAGTCTTATCCCGGGCACAGATAGTGCAGGCTCGCACAAAGTCCCCAACATCCGTCTCCAGAGTCGGCCACCAATAGAAGCGGGAGATGAGTTGCACAGATTTCTTGATGCCCGCATGACCTGCGAGATGGGAGGAGTGACCCCATTTGAGGATTCCGAGGCGTTGGCGTGGAGAAACAAAGGTCTTTCCTGGAGGGGTCTGTCTGATGGAGGCAGGAGAAGTGGAGATCAGGCAGTCAGGTGGAATGATGTGTTGCGGAGGGAGATCAACCTCTGAGGCATCCGAGGAACGAGAGAGAGCATCGGCTCTAATGTTCTTATCGGCAGGACGAAAGTGAATCTCAAAATTAAATCGGGCAAAGAACAGAGACCACCGGGCCTGGCGAGGATTCAGCCGTTGGGCAGACTGGAGGTAGGAGAGGTTCTTGTGGTCGGTGTAGATAATAACAGGAAATCTTGATCCCTCCAGCAGATGCCTCCATTCCTCAAGTGCTAATTTAATGGCTAGAAGCTCTCGATCCCCGATGGAGTAGTTCCTCTCCGCTGGAGAGAAGGTCCTAGAGAAAAAACCACAAGTGACAGCATGCCCGGAAGGATTTTTTTGTAGAAGAACAGCTCCAGCTCCTACTGAGGAGGCATCAACCTCCAATAGGAAGGGTTTGGAAGGGTCAGGTCTGGAGAGCACGGGAGCCGAAGAAAAGGCAGACTTGAGTTGTTTAAAGGAGTCTTCTGCTTGAGGAGGCCAGGACTTGGGATCAGCATTTTTCTTGGTTAAAGCCACGATAGGAGCCACAACGGTAGAAAAATGTGGAATAAATTGCCTGTAATAATTGGCGAACCCCAAAAAGCGTTGGATAGCACGGAGTCCGGAGGGGCGTGGCCAATTTAAGACGGCAGAGAGTTTGTCTGGATCCATCTGTAGTCCCTGGCCAGAGACCAAATATCCTAGAAAAGGAAGAGATTGGCATTCAAACAGACATTTCTCAATTTTGGCATAGAGTTGGTTGTCACGAAGTCTCTGAAGAACCATACGGACATGCCGGCGGTGTTCCTCTAGATTGGCAGAAAAAATTAGGATATCGTCCAGATATACCACAACACAGGAGTATAATAAATCACGAAAAATTTCATTGACAAAGTCTTGGAAGACGGCAGGGGCATTGCACAGTCCAAAGGGCATGACCAGATACTCAAAGTGTCCATCTCTGGTGTTAAATGCCGTTTTCCACTCGTCCCCCTCTCTGATGCGGATGAGGTTATAGGCGCCTCTTAAGTCCAATTTAGTGAAGATGTGGGCACCTTGGAGGCGATCAAAGAGTTCAGAGATGAGGGGTAAGGGGTAGCGGTTCTTAACCGTGATTTTATTAAGACCGCGGTAGTCAATGCAAGGACGTAGGGAGCCATCTTTTTTGGAGACAAAGAAAAATCCGGCTCCGGCAGGAGAGGAGGATTTACGGATAAAGCCCCTTTTTAGATTCTCCTGGACGTATTCGGACATGGCAAGAGTCTCTGGGGCAGAGAGAGGATAAATTCTGCCCCGGGGTGGAGTAGTACCCGGGAGGAGGTCGATAGGGCAATCATAAGGCCTGTGAGGAGGTAGAGTCTCAGCTTGTTTTTTGCAGAAAACATCCGCGAAGTCCATATAGGCCTTAGGGAGACCGGTTACTGGAGGAACCACAGAGTTACGGCAAGGGTTACTGGGAACCGGTTTTAGACAGTTCTTGGAACAAGAGGACCCCCAACTCTTGATCTCCCCAGTGGACCAATCCAGGGTTGGGGAATGAAGTTGAAGCCAGGGAAGCCCAAGGAGAATCTCCGAGGTGCAATTGGGGAGGACCAAAAGTTCAATCCTCTCATGATGAGATCCGATGCTCATAAGAAGGGGCTCCGTGCGGAAACGTATGGTACAGTCCAATCTTTCATTATTTACACAATTGATGTAGAGGGGTCTGGCGAGACTGGTCACTGGGATGTTGAACCTGTAGACGAGAGAGGCCAAAATAAAATTTCCTGCAGAACCAGAGTCCAAGAAGGCCACTGTAGAGAAGGAGAAGGCAGAAGCAGACATCCGCACAGGCACAGTAAGACGTGGAGAAGCAGAGTAGACATCAAGGACTGTCTCACCTTTGTGCGGAGTCAGCGTACGTCTTTCCAGGCGGGGAGGACGGATAGGACAATCCCTCAGGAAGTGTTCGGTACTAGCACAGTACAGGCAGAGGTTCTCCATACGGCGTCGTGTCCTCTCTTGAGGTGTCAGGCGAGACCGGTCGACCTGCATAGCCTCCACGGCGGGAGGCACAGGAACAGATTGCAGGGGACCAGGGGAGAGAGGAGCCGAGGAGACGAAACGCCTCGTGCGAACAGAGTCCATATCTTGGCGGAGTTCCTGACGCCTTTCAGAAAAACGCATGTCAATGCGAGTGGCTAGGTGAATAAGTTCATGTAGATTAGCAGGAATTTCTCGTGCGGCCAGAACATCTTTAATGTTGCTGGATAGGCCTTTTTTGAAGGTCGCGCAGAGGGCCTCATTATTCCAGGACAATTCTGAAGCAAGTGTACGGAATTGTACGGCATACTCGCCAACGGAAGAATTACCCTGGACCAGGTTCAACAGGGCAGTCTCAGCAGAAGAGGCTCGGGCAGGTTCCTCAAAGACACTTCGGATTTCCGAGAAGAAGGAGTGTACAGAGGCAGTGACGGGGTCATTGCGGTCCCAGAGCGGTGTGGCCCATGACAGGGCTTTTCCGGACAGAAGACTGACTACGAAAGCCACCTTAGACCTTTCAGTGGGAAACAGGTCCGACATCATCTCCAGATGCAGGGAACATTGGGAAAGGAAGCCACGGCAAAACTTAGAGTCCCCATCAAACTTATCCGGCAAGGATAAGCGTATCCCAGGAGCGGCCACTCGCTGCGGAGGAGGTGCAGGAGCTGGCGGAGGAGATGACTGCTGAAGCTGTGGTAGCAACTGTTGTAGCAAAACGGTCAGTTGAGACAGCTGTTGGCCTTGTTGCGCAATCTGTTGTGACTGCTGGGCGACCACCGTGGTGAGGTCAGCGACAACTGGCAGAGGAACTTCAGCGGGATCCATGGCCGGATCTACTGTCACGATGCCGGCTGGCAGGTAGTGGACCCTCTGTGCCAGAGAGGGATTGGCGTGGACCGTGCTAGTGGACCGGTTCTAAGCCACTACTGGTTTTCACCAGAGCCCGCCGCAAAGCGGGATGGTCTTGCTGCGGCGGTAGTGACCAGGTCGTATCCACTAGCAACGGCTCACCTCTCTGGCTGCTGAAGATAGGCGCGGTACAAGGGAGTAGGCAGAAGCAAGGTCGGACGTAGCAGAAGGTCGGGGCAGGCAGCAAGGATCGTAGTCAAGGGCAACGGCAGAAGGTCTGGAAACACTGGCAAGGGACACACAAGGAACGCTTTCACTGGCACTAAGGCAACAAGATCCGGCAAGGGAGTGCAAGGGAAGTGAGGTAATATAGGGAGTGCACAGGTGATAACTCTAATTGGAACCACTGCGCCAATCAGCGGCGCAGTGGCCCTTTAAATCGCAGAGACCCGGCGCGCGCGCGCCCTAGGGAGCGGGGCCGCGCGCGCCGGGACAGAACAGACGGGGAGCGAGTCAGGTAGGAGAGCCGGGGTGCGCATCGCGAGCGGGCGCTACCCGCATCGCGAATCGCATCCCGGCTAGCAGCAGGATCGCAGCGCCCCGGGTCAGAGGACGTGACCGGAGCGCTGCAGCGGAGGAGGTGAAGCGAGCGCTCCGGGGAGGAGCGGGAACCCGGAGCGCTCGGCGTAACATATATGGTCACTGTATGAGGGAATATTGGTCTGTGTATAGTGGTTTTTAATGGTTTTGATTTTAATGGTTTTTATTCATCAAGAATGTAGCAGTATTAGTCAGTTGTAATGGTAGTGGTCATGGTGTGGTGGAATTACAGTAAAATCTCCCTTAGTGGATAGTTTTTAATTCCCTGGCACAGTCCCATAAGACTTAATGTATTTGCACCCTCCGAATAGGGGACACTCCAAATAGTAGATGCGGACACAACAGAGGACAAAACACTCCCATTAGGAGACAAAACACTCCCAATAGGGGACAGTAGGAAACAAAACACACATATTAGTGGACAAAACACTCCCAATAGGGGACAACCAGGCTTATGTAACGGCCCTATCTTGTACACAGGGCCACTGTCAGGGGGTACAGCCATTACCCCAATAAGGAGGCCTGGCTCCCAGGGCCCCAGACCCCAAATGCACCCCCCTGCAGCAGCCCCAACACAAAAGCAGAAGACTGCTGTTTAAACTTTGGTCTCCTCCTTCCCTGATCCCCCTCGTGCCACTTTATTTCCCCTGTGCCAAATCACCCCCCCCCCCATTTATTAACCCATGTGACATATCATTTCCTTTTGACCCCCCCCCCCTTCGCTATTTCATTCCCCCTTTATTACCCTCTGTACAACAAAATGTGCAAATTCATCACCTCCTCTCTACCATCCCCTGTGACATTTCTTTCCCCCTGTGCCATTTCATTTCCCCTTTATCCCCTTGTGCCACTTCATAAAGAGGGGGTGATGAATTTACCCCTTTATTACATTAATAAAGGGGGAATGAAATGGCACAGGGGTATCAAGGGGAAATGATGTGGCACACGGGGTAAGGGGGATAATTTGGCATAAGACACAGGTAATAAGTAGTGTTGAGCGGCATAGGCCATATTCGAATTCGCGAATATTCGCGAATATATGGCCGAATATTCGTCATATATTCGCGAATATTCGCGTTTATTTTCGCATATGCAAAAAATCGCACGTGGGAAAATTAGCATATACGAAAATTAGCATATACAAAAATCAATAGAAGCAAAAATTCGCATATGCGAAAATTCGCACACCTGTTTCACACAGTAGTATTAGAGCCTTCTTTACACCACACAAGCTAGAAGCAGAGAGGGATGATCACTGTGATGTGTACTGTAAAAAAAAAAAAAAAAAAAACAATATTCGTAATTACGAATATATAGTGCTATATTCTCGAATATTCGCGAATACGCGAATATGCGATATTCGCGAATAAAATTCGGATTGCGAATATTCGCGAGCAACACTAGTAATAAGGTGGCACAGGCTATAAAGGGGGAGTGAAATGATACAGGGGGTGATAAGAGGTTATTAAACAGCAATGTGAGATTCTACTGTAATATTCCTTTGCATCATGTTTTATAGGTAATTACACTCTGGAGTGAGTACAGGACAGTATTCCGTCATTTAGAAAGATTTTTGAGCCTTTTTCTTTTTTTATTTGATCTCTTTATAGTGAACACTTTTTTTAATTCCCCGTGAGTGTCCGCTATTGGGAGATTCTACTGTATTGTCCCTCATATAGTGGTTATTATTAATACTGGTAATACAGTATGATGGTATTATTTATGATGTTTCAATAAAATGGTGTTAGCGTCCGAGACCCAATCACAGTACACAAATGCAAAAAGTTATAGTATAGTGAAAAAAAAGGTTCCATGTGAAAATCCAGTATACTGAGTCTAAAAGTACCAATAATACCAGTATACAAGGAGGAATGTTAGCACCATACATATTACCAATAATACCAGTATACAAGGAGGAATAGCATCACCATGTATAGTGAGACCAATATTACCAATAATACCAGTATATGAGGAGGAATATTATCACCATGCATATTACCAATAATACCACTATACAAGGAGGAATAGTATCCCCATACATGTAACCTTCATACTATCACTGACCAAATCCTGTTTACTGATTTTGATATTATCAATAATACCAGTATGCAAGAGATAAATAATACCGCCACACCATCACCACTACCACCACAGAATGACTTATATCCCCACACTGCTACTAAAAAAATCCACTATACAAAGGTTTACCCCATACATTGATCATAAACATGTAGGCACCAACACTACTCAGGATCTGCAGACAATATAAGTGCTTACAGTTATATCTAGTGAATCACAGGTGATATCTTCTATAATCACAGAGTCGTTAATTTTTACTTTTCTTCTTTATCTGTCCTAGGTATCATAAAGACTTTTCCCGCTCAACACGTGTTTCCGCAGAATCTGCCAAACATTTTAGGGTGCGTTCACACGGCCGTTTGCCCCGTTCCATAAAAATAAAAAATAAACGGATTTAAAAAAAACGATAGAAAAGGCTGATCATACGGGTATCCGTTTTCAACCTTTTTTTAGTAGTGCTTGTACTACTACCCCCATCATGGGAAAGACTCTGTTCCATGATGGGGGTTGTAGCACAGGGGCTGAGGGATTGATCGCATTGGGTCTCACTTCTGAGACCCAATCCGATCAGAAGTTATTAAGCAGGGGAGCGGGCAGCATGGTCCACAACCCTGCGATCACCGATGTAGTTTACTTTCATTTTTAAATTCCCCGCGAGGAGCTCTGAATGGCCGGTGCTGAGGAGCCAATTAGGGCTCCGTGCTGGGATTTTAAAATGGACAATGTATATTAAAAGCGCTGTGGAGGGCAAGATATATAGCGCTATATATCTAGCCCCCCAGCGCATTTATAAAGATATAACCCCCGCCAGCGCAAAAATATATACCCCCGCAGTATATATATGTGACCCCCACCGGCGCATTTATAATGTAACCGCCGCAGGTGCATTTATAATTATATACCACCTGCCGGCGCAATTATCAATATATACCCCCCCGCATTTATATGATCTCCCGCTGGCACATTTGTCATTAATGCAGCATTTGTCATTAATGTGAAAAGCATTTTACGTGCAGAGCATCGCACCAGCCGCCACCGGCGCTATGCTGCTGATAGAATACTATTCATACATAGCGCTGCAAGGGCATATTATATAGAAGTGCTGTGG
This sequence comes from Hyla sarda, assembly GCF_029499605.1. NCBI lineage: Eukaryota > Metazoa > Chordata > Amphibia > Anura > Hylidae > Hyla > Hyla sarda. Next base: position 211,755,122 of record NC_079193.1, on the reverse strand, counting down.
GGGCCAGATATATAGTATTATCTGGCCCCCACAACACTTCTGTATAATATGCCCCTGCAGCGCTATGTATGAATAGTATTCTATCAGCAGCATCGCGCCGCTGGCGGCTGGTGCGATGCTCTGCACGTAAAATGCTTTTCACAGATAGCGCTGCATTAATGACAATATATACCCCCCGTATATATTGATAATTGCGCCGGTGGGGGGTATATAATTATAAATGCACCTGCGGGGGTTACATTATAAATGCGCCAGCGGGGGGTCACATATATATACTGCGGGGGTATATATTTTTGCGCTGGCAGGGGTTATATCTTTATAAATGCGCTGGGGGCTAGTTATATTGCGCTATTTATCTTGCCCCCCACAGCGCTTTTAATATACATTGTCCATTTTAAAATTCCCGCAGGGAATCCTGATTGGCTCCTCAGTACCGGCCATTCAGAGCTCCCCACGGGGAATTAAAAAATTAAAGTAAAATACATCGGTGATCGCAGGGTTGCGATCATGCCGCCCGCTTCCCTGCTTAATAACTTCTGATCGGATCGGGTCTCAGAAGTGAGACCCGGTGCGATCAATCCCTCAGCCCCTATACTACTACCCACATCATGGAACAGAGTCCCCTCCCCTCCCTCCCTCCATCTTAGCTAGGACATTTTTCTGCCTCTTTATATAAGGTAGGCTCCCCCCATTCCACATTAGCTAGGTATATATCTCTCCCCCACTTTATATTAGGTAGGTAGACAGGCTCCCCTCTTTCCTCCCTAGATATTTGGTAGGTAGATCTTTTGGGGTATAGTTTGACCAATCGAACAGAGGAATTTATTATTAAATCCTGGGACAACCCAAAGACTTCTACACTACATAGACATAGCCTAATGGCATAGCAGAAACCATGGAACAAGGTAGTAGTTACATAGGGTAACTTTCACTGTTAAAGGAAAACAGTCATCTGTTCACCCACACTAAACACGCTACACTGGGTTTTAGTGTGGGTGAACAGGAGACCGATGAGAGGTTAATGGGTTAAATACATACCTGCACTCCGGAGATCTGTCGCTCCGAAGATCGTCTTCCATTTTCAGTGAATTGCGCGCTGGAGGTGGGCCCGCTGGCTCAATTTTAATATTCATTGTTGCGAGTCTCGTGTGCACTCAGTCGGCACATCGCTCACATGACCCACGGCAATGAAAATTCATATTGAGCTGGCAGGCCCGCCTCCAGCATGCAATTCACTGAAGATGGAAGAAAATCTTCGGAGGGACAGATCTCTGGAGTGCAGGTGCGTATTTAACCCATTAACTCCTTATCGGCCTTCTGTTCACTCACACTAACAGTGTATTGGGTTTAGTGTGGGTGAACAGATGACTATTTTCCTTTAAAGGAGTACTCTGCCCCTAGACATCTAGGGGATAAGATGCCTGACATGGAACATTTATGGCTTTCACGACCACAACCGCCCGAAGCCAGCGTTCTGAACATAAATGCTCGCTGGGGGGTCCATTGGATGGGGGATAAGATGCCTAGGGGTGGAGTACCCCTTCAAAGGTTCTTGAAATCAGTGGGGATACTAGCTAGTGTAAATGATAGAAGGGAAAAGTGTGTTGCAGAGAAAAACTGTAGTGGTTAGGGAAATGTATACTGCTGAGTGTTCAAGGAAGTTGGAAACACAGGGGAAAAACAATAAGATTGTCTACCAGTCATGGTCTACAGACTTAGCTATGGATCTGTGTGTTCACCTGTGATAGCTGTGGCTCTTTCATGGTTGGGGCATTTACAGGTGAAATGATCTAGATAAAAGAGAACGGATCTTATGGGAAGGGTATGCGTTACATGAATCCATTCTTCAATAAAAATATTTATTAGACCCTGACCGTTATACCCACCAGAAAATACTTGCTTTCAATATGAATGAACTTACAGATGAATCTCCAGCTGCAAACAAATTACATTTTTTTCACAGATGTGATGTATAAAATGAAAAGAAATCAGACATTTAGGCCACGCTCAGCTGCAGAAATTCTCCGACACAGACTTCCCCAGTGTATCACACACAGCTGCATAGTCATGAGTTGCCTATATTACGATCACTGAACCTGTGTTTTCCTTTCAAATCTTGTATCAGTAACATAGTCACATGATCACTTGTTGACTCCTTTAGCTGCATAGACTCATAAACTAGTGTTTGTGGTTGAACATGTGGACTAGGGCTATACGGTAACTTTGGCCGCGTGATTTTAGGTCACAGTTAAGATGTGTGAGGTTTGCCTACAACTTACTGTTGTTTCGTGACTATTTGAGGGTTTGATTTGACTGAAAATAACATGTGACTGAAGATTCGCAGCACCAATGTGGATTGCCAAGTTGCACCTTCTGTGTTGCAAAGGTCTCCTGCAACTTATGACCAAAAATGTAATGGTTTAGGTTTTTCTGTTGTGCTGCAGTCACATCTTGTTGGGAGTGTTGACATGACCACATTCACAATCTTTGCTTGTGATGCCACAGTGAGAAATCAATATCGCATGTAGTCCTTATAGTAAATGGGTACTGTCATTAGCAAAAACATTTTATATGAGGTAGATAAAAACATTAAAGGTATATTTATAATATACATTGGTTACAAAATATGTATATAACTTGGCGAAATTTTTTTGTCCATGCAGCTATTGCCTGTGTATCTATGTGCATAGACAAAATACAGGAAGGGCAGGACAAGTAGGACTCTGTGCAGGCTCTTGGCTTGTCCATCAGCTGCCCAGGCAGGTACAGTGGTAATAATGGGAGATTTTAACTATCCAGATATTTATTGGAGTCGGGGTTTGGCTAAAATTGCAAAGGGGAGAAAATATCATGATTTATTTCAGGAAAACTTTATGGCCCAGTTTGTGGAGGATCCAATAAGAAGTGATGCTCTGTTGGATATGGTCATTTCTAACAATGCAGAGCTGGTTGGCAATGTAACAGTTTGTACTACCTTGGTAATAGCGACCACAATATAGTTACTTTCAGCTTAAAGTGTAGAAAACAATGACGTTTAAAAAGTCTAATTTCCACTGGTAAAAACAAAAAACAAACAAACCTGGAGTGCTTCTTTAAAAAGTAACTGTTACCAAATAAACTTTTCTAAACTAACTCAGGCTATTTTCTGTAACTACTCCTTATACTCCTCCCACCCTTAAAAAAATTCAGAGCTTTAACAAGCTCTGTTTCATACCTTTATTCTTGCTCAAATACTGCAATATCCCAGCAGGAGAAAGTGGGCATTTCCAATCAGGCATGACATCACTGAAGCCTGATGGGGAACCACTTCCTCCCTCACTTTTTTGCAGTGCTGTGATGAATAGAAGACCTCAGGCTCTGTGCAGCTTTCAGTGAGGCTCTATACATGTTTCAGTGAGGCTCTTTGTATATTTCAGTGAGGCTCTATGCATGTTTCAGTCAGGTTCTTTGCAGCTTTCAGTTATATAGAGGATGGGATTAACAGCTCTGTTTCTTTGTAGATGACATTAAGATTAACAACAGCTCTTTATCTTTGCAGAAGACATTAAGCTTTGAAATATTGAGTAGAAGTGAAAGGCTTTAGGCACTGCAAGCTGTTAGTGTAGTCATGGACATCTAGGGTAGGTCTTGCTAGCTTCTGTGTGGGGTGCGACTTCTTAAGCAAACAATCATAAATATGAACTATGTCAGATAGATTCGAGAAATGCACTCACCACACCTAGAGGTTTGCTGTATAACGCTGGTCTCTTTATTGAAGTCCTGGCTTGATATGGTATACAACTTCAGCTGCTAGACAAGGATACAGCGGGGAGGACGGGAGGGAGTGCAGGGGAGGAATAGCAGACAACAGAACTGTTTCTCTTCTAGATGATGCTTCTTCCATTAAGATTTGTAGCATGGTAACTATTGAAGATATGTATATGTTGCAAACTGACTTAGATACACTGAATGGTTTGGTATCCACTTGGCAAATGGGGTTATAAATGTGGATAAATGTAAATGTATGCATCTGGATACTAATAACCTGCATGCATCACATGTCCATGAGGGAGTGAAATTGGGAGAGTCCCTGGTAGAGAAGGGTTTGGATGTACTTGTAGATCATAGACTACAGAATAGCATGAAGTGTCAGGCATCTGTTTCTATGGCCAGAAGGATATTGCCATGTATCAAAAGAGGCATGGACTTGAGGGACAGGGACATGTGGTAGAGGGTGTGATGCAAAGGGCAGATGTGGACTCCCTCTGCGCTGAAAACATGACCCAAGTAGTAAACCTGAGGTTTGAGCAAGTGACACTTTGATGGTTTGAACTTCAAAACTGGCATTAGTATACAGCCGGAAAGGCTGACTCTAGTCTGAATACGCCAAGATGGGGGTTCTGTCAGCAGTTTGAGAGCTTGGAAAGCCGTCTCTTGCTCTTCGGCCCATTAGTCTTCCATTGTATTTCTCCTTTGGCATACCCCGCAAGAGTGCTGTGAGAGGTTCTGCAATCTGGGCGAAGTGGGGAATGAAACGGCGGTAGTAGCTGGAAAACCCCGGGAAGCTCCTGACATCTTTCACCGTGCGCAGGGTTGGCCAGCTCTTGGTAACTTCCACCTTTTCAGGAGTGGGCTGGACTCCCTCTGCGCTGACAACATGACCCAAGTAGTAAACCTGAGGTATGAGCAAGTGACACTTTGATGGTTCGATCTTCAGCCCATGCGTGATCAGGATCATGGGCGTCATGAAGGCGGTCTTCTCCCGAACATCCATGGCCATGGGCACCAATATCCAATGGTTAAGTCCAGGGTGGAGAAGTAAGCAGCCAACCTAAATCCTTGGCAATGGATAAGCGTCCTTATGTGTGACATTGTTCAATTTCCTATAGTTGACACAGAAGCGGATGGTTCCGTCCTTTTTCTTGACTAGGACAAGTGTTGTCGCCCAGGGGCTCTAACTTTCCTGTATTACGTCTGCCGCTTTCATGTTGGCCACCATCTTCTTGACAGTCTGATGCTGGGCGCGACCGGACGGTGTTTTTCCTTGATAGGTGGGCTGTCATCTGTGAGGATTTGGTGATGAATCATTGAAGTCTGCCCGGAGTCTGTGGGGTACTTGCTGAAAGCCTCATGGTACCGCTTGGCAACATTGATGATTCCATTGACTTGATCCCTTGGGGTAGTGTCACTACCCCAAGGGTAGTGTCAAGACAGGTTTATTAACCGCACCGGGACTCTCCCGTTGGTGACAGTGACAAGGCTTCTCTCAGCTAGAATAAGAGGATGATCTTCCAATTGCATAGGTTCCAGTAGGGCTTGATGGTAAACTTCTGCTCCGCATGTAGAGCTTTCAAGTGGTGCTGTGCTGCCCACTGGCCTGAAGGGGACATATGGGGAAGAGAGGCATGCAAGGCATCTAACACTTCAGTGAAACAATTCTTCATAATGTTCATCCCCAATACAAACTCAGCAGACCCCTAATCTGTCACATTAGTTACAATCACCCCCTGCCTGCTAAGTACATGATTTCCCAACTGAATGGTTGGCTCCCAGTATCCATGTCTGGAGACTGGTTGCCCATTACCCGTAACTACTCGGAAGTTAACATCATCAGGCTCACACAATAAAGAAGCATCCCAATGCTGATAGAAAACACTTTTAGGTATAGTAGACACTTGTGACCCTGTGGGCCTCATTTACTAAGAGTGTCGGGTTTTTACTAGTGGGAAAAGTTGTTTCAGACTTGCAGGATTCCTCTCTATTTACTATTGGGAAAAGTCAGGAACATTTTCTGACTAGCTTTTTCTAGGTGGATATTTCCAGCCATTTACCCACAGGATTTTCTGTGAATTCAAGTAAAACAGTCAGGTTGTGAAACCACGCCCATTTTCAGACTGGCCACACCCCCTTTGTGACAGACCACGCCACGTTTCAGTTTTTCACAGTGCAATGTCCGCTTTGTCTGATTTTTCAGGCTCACACTGGTGCAGACATGTCTCAGACACTGTGCGCCAAAACAACCAGACAAAAACTGGTCGGTTTCAGCTTAGTAAATGAGGTCCTGTATCTATCATTGCCTCTAACAGTATACAATCTACAATAACTTTTACATAGGGGCAGGAGGCGACATAAAGTGAGAGTACTGACTTAGGTTGTTCGGAGATTGGACCTGATGACTGTTTTTCTGAGGGCCAGTCCATGACCTCAGTGGAAATCCGTTTAATTCCCAGCATTGCATTTTCCAATGTCCTGACTTAATACAGTAAGTGCAAAAGGGTCTTTGAGCCCCCGAGGGTCTGTTGGGCGGAGGATTGCGGTAATTGAAATGGGGGGGGGGGGCAGGGGCAGGTTTCCTAAGCAGAGGCGGTTCACAGTCATGTGGAGCGGCCCGGATGGCACGCTCCTTCACAGCCTTAGTCAGTTGTTCAATGTCGTGCCTAACACTCTGTAAATCTGAGGCTGCAGTGACTGACAAAGTAGATGACACTGGGGCTGGTGACGGTGGTGCAATAGGTCTGGCTACCGCCCCTAGTGGCTCTGGAATGGGTTTAAGGGGTGTAAAAACTTCCTCTAATTCAGTCCCGGACTCAATCACTTGGATAGCCAATCTTTTGAAAGCAGGGAATGACATGTTGTGTTTTGGACCACTAACATTCTCAGCTTGGCTTTGTCCCACTTATTGAGAGCCCCATCAATAAATCTGTCCATTATACCTTGCTGCCCTTCTCGGGAGTTATACCATCTAATTTTCGGACAGTCTCTAGGGCATTCTGTAGGGCTACAGTATATGCTCTCAAGGTCTCACCTGGCTTTTGTCGCCTTTCATACAGCTGGAGACGTACCTCTGATGGAGAGTGTTACTCAAATACCTGGTACAGTCCTTCAAAGATCTGCTCTACAGTCGATTTCTCGGAGGCTGGCCAGGTGCGGACTTCCTCTAACGCTGGTCCCTGGAGTTGTCCTGTGAGCAATTACACCTGTTAGTTAGGAGGGAAAAAGTCAAAGACAAACAAACTCTGGATCCTCTCTTTGAAATCCCTCAAGGTGAAGGGGTCTCCAATGTAGGTAGGGAGGACTCCATGAATACTGGTGCAGACGCTGGAACATCAGGACTGTTGATACTGACTGCAGGTAGGGCTGGCAAGATCCTGGCTGCTGGAGATGAAGGGGCGCTGTCCCCTGGTTGATCTGGAGAGCTGGGTTCTGACATCCTGTTGAATTTTGAGTGCGTTGTCGCTTTAAGGGAAATAAGGTTCATTCTCCTTTAAGATGCTTACTGTAGCAGCAGCTATGACTTGACTGATGGGGCTACTGTAATGGATGCTCCCCCCCTATTTTGCAGGCACCCAGTTGTAATCCGTCTTGCGACCAGACTTGCGGGCACTAACGGGTAAATACTGATAGCTACTGGCACCGGAGACTGGATACTGACAATTGTTGGTGTTTGCAGAGTCTGCACTGCAGCGGGTGCTTGACAGGTAACAACAGAGCTGAGTGCAACAGCCGAAGCTTCCAATATGGCTGTGCCCAGGGAACTTCCTGTTTTGGTCTGGTTGGCAAAATCTTCCCCTGTGCAACATAGGGCTGCTCTTTGGTTCCTCTTCGCAGCACTGAAGAGGCGTCACTGCTGGGGACTGACGGGGCGAAGCTGCGACCACTCATGCGTGCGGGAAACTCTGGACCAAGTTAACCCTTTAAGGGACTCTATACAGTTCACACAGTTCACAGTAGTAGATAACAGTCTTTTCTTCACCTCCCCCTCTATTTCACAAGCTCCTCGGGTATAACACTTTTCCACTGATAAAGTCCTGTACACTTTCTGGCTCAACTTTTATTCGCATCGGCATGCAATTTTCTGACAATACTAGACACAGTTCAGACTGGGGGAGGACTTGTGGCATAAGGCGCATACCTGTATCCTGTTTGTGATGCCAAAAGTTGTGGTAGAGGGTGTGATGCAAAGGGCAGATGGAATTACCCTAGGGGCAAATGGCATTAACCCCTTGAATTTGTGATGCCAGGGCGTGGTTTATCCTAGATGCCACCCAAAGGTATACCTCTAGATCCTGGGCTAGGCACAGGGACAATAATGACTCCAAGTTACGGATAACTTGGTAGCTTTACTGAGGGTAGACAGATGGTAAAGTCCATTCAGTTCAACCAGGGCCCACAGAGCTGACCAGTAACTAAGAGACCTTAAGGGCTTGCTGGGACTTGTAGTAGATGGGGTCAGTTTAATGCCGGCCATGCTGACTTGACAAATGGTGACTGTGACTGACTTGACTGATGACTGACAATACTGAGACTGTGGCTTACTTGTAGCTGCTTGTGGCTGCAGACTGGACTTGAGGACTCGACTTGACCTCAGCAAAGACTTGTAAGGAAAGAGAGAGAGCTAGCTCCACCTAGGGCTTGTATGGGGGAGACTAGCAGGGAGTCCATGGGTCACCCCTGGGATCACATGACAAGTCACATGGTAAACAGTCTTAGAGTGAAAACACTTTCTGAACATATTACATGGTATAATACATTAGAAACATATTTACATGGAGGGACAGACCCAAAGGGGGCACAGGGGACACTGTAGGGAGGCTGCCTGACAGGGCAGCAAGGGTACGGGGTAACACCTCCCGTACTGGGCCACCCCAGACATAACACTACCCCTTTATAAAGCATTGGTACGGCCTCACCTAAAATATGCTGTTCAGCTTTGGGCACTAGTGTATAAAAGTGATGTCCTAAAGCTGGAAAAGGTACAAAGGCATGCAAATTAACTAATAAGGAACATGAAGCATCTTAGTTATGAGGAAATAGTAAAATAATTACTTTCATTTAGTCTTGCGAAGAGAGTTTAACCCCTCAACGACCATGGACGTGTATACACATGTGCCATTAAGCAAGTATGGCACGGACTCCCGACTCGAGCCCTTGCCATACTGGCTGACCCTCTTGATTCTTATAGCTGAGGGCCCGCGTTAATAGCCGACATGCGGCGATCACCGCGGCCGGCTATTAACCCTTTAGATCGCTGCTGTCAAAGCTGACAGTGGAGTCTTAAGGTACATTTAATTGCTCCCTGGTGATCCAGCGGGTGGATTGCCCCCCCCCCCCTGCAGTGCGATCAAGGGGGGGGGGGCTTCCACTGCTGAGGTAGCTGGAGGGCTTACCTCACATCCTGTGCTGGCTGCGGCTCTGACAATGATAAAGCCTGGCAGGACCAGGCTTTATCAATCGAGCTCTGAGCACACAGATCAATGTGGTTCTATGGAATCACATTGATCTGTATGAGGAATCTAATGATTCCTCCTAAAAGGACTAAAAGTGTAAAAAGTTTAAAAACACACATTGTTACCCCTTCCTTAGTAAAAGTTTAAATCAAATCAACCCCCTTTTCCCAAATTCCATATAAAAAATATATAAACATAATAAAAATAAACATATGTGGTATCACCACGTGCATAAATGGAGGATAAGAAGAAGAAAATCATGGAGGATAAGAAGACAGGCTTCGGTGGAATGCCGGCTTTCAAATGGCACAGGACATAGTCGAACCAACAGGTGGGTAAAGTGCTAGAGTCGTTTATTCTCCCAACATGCAACACGTTTCACTGCTACAGCAGCTTCATCAGGCATCATGCCTGATGAAGCTGCTGTAGCAGTGAAACGCGTTGCATGTTGGGAGAATAAACGACTCTAGCACTTTACCCACCTGTTGGTTCGACTATGTCCTCTGCCATTTGAAAGCCGGCATTCCACCGAAGCCTGTCTTCTTATCCTCCATGATTTTTAGAAGGCGAGAAGGAAAAACGAAAATGCAAAAATTAAATTGGTCTAGTCCTTAAGGCCAAAATGGGCCTGGACCTTAAGGGGTAAATGTCCTTTTGTGCAATGACCCCTATACTTTGCAGTGTCAACTGTTACATAGTTTCGGCAGCACTGCCAGAAGTAGAAGATCTCAAATCTCTTTTCCTCTTTGTTAACCAGAATATTCCCTTATAAATTATTGAGAGAAATATGTGATCTTATGGGAGCTGGCGATCCCACCAAATTAAATAATTGGGGGAGAAGAACCTTGATCAGAGATGTAAACCCAATAGTAAATCTGGCTGAGCAAAGCTCCTGTGTGCATATAAGGGAAACTTCTAGGGTCAACCATCACTCCACCGATCGGGGCTTTATGGCAGAGTGCCCAGAAAAAAGCCTCTTTTCAGTAAAAGACACATGAAAGCCTGCCTGGAGTTTTCAAAAAAACATATAAAGGACTCTCAGACTGCGAGAAACAAGATTCTCCGATCTAATAAAACTATTATTGAACTTTTTGGCCTCAGTTCTAAGCATCATACCTTACCTTTTAAAAATCGTAACACTTTCAATTTTGCACCTAAACATCCATATGATGACTTATTTGTTGTGCCAACAATTCTACTTTGTAATGACATCAGTCTTTTTACCCAAACATCTACAGCGAAACCAAAAAAATAAAAATAAATAATCATAGTGCAACAAAACTTAAGAAAAAACACAATTTTGAAAATGTTGGGGTGCTTCTGTTTCTACGCAGTACATTTTTCAGTAACAATTACACATTCTATTTATTCTGTAGGTCCATACGATTAAAATAATACCCTACTTATCTAGGTTTGATTTTGTCGTACTTCTGGAAAAAATCATAACTACATGCATGAAAATGAATGTGTTTAAAACTGTCATCTTCTGACCCCTATAACTTTTTTATTTTTCCATGTACAAAGCAGTATGAGGGCAAATTTTTTGCGCCGTGATCTGAAGTTTTTATTGGTATCATTTTTGTATTGACTGGACTTTCTGATCACTTTTTATTCATTTGCTCATGATATAAAAAGTGACCATAAATACGCTATTTTGGAATTTGGAATTTTTTTGTGTGTACCACATTGACCGTGCGGTTTAATTAACAATATATTTTTATAGTTCGGGCATTTATGCACATGGCGATACCACATATGTTTATTTTTATTATGGTTAAATTTTTTTTATATGGAATTTGGGAAAAGGTGGTGATTTAAACTTTTAATAAGGAAGGGGTTAATGGGTGTTTTTTTTAAAACTTTTTATTCAACTTTTTTTTTACACTTTTAGTCCCCTTTGGGGACTTTTAGGAGGAATCATTAGATTCCTCATACAGTTCAATGTGGTTTCATAGAACCACATTGATCTTTGTGCTCTGCGCTCGATTGATAAAGCCTGGCTTTATCATTGTCAGAGCCACAGCCAGCATAGGATGTGAGGTAAATCCTACGGCTACCTCAGCAGTGGATCGCCCCCCCCTGGATCACCAGGGAGCAATTAAAGGTACCTTTAGATGCCGCTGTCAGCGCTGACAGCAGCAATCTAAAGGGTTAATAGCCGGCCGCACCGATCGCTGCATATCAGCTATTAACGCCAGCCCTCAGCTACAAGAATCAGCTGGGGGCCAGCGCCATACCTGCTTAATGGAACATGGACGTGTATACACGTCCATGGTCGTTAAGGGGTTAAACTCTCTTCGCAAGACTAAGCGAATGTAATTATTTTATTATTTCCACATAACTAACATGCTTCACGTCCCTTATTAGTTAATTTGCACGCCTTTGTACCTTTTCCAGCTTTAGGACATCACTTTTATACACTAATGCCCAAAACTGAACAGCATAATTCAGGTGAGGCCGTACCAATGCTTTATTAAGGGGTAGTGTTATGTCTGGGGTGGCCCAGTATGGGAGGTGTTACACCGTACCCTTGCTGCCCTGTCAGGCAGCCTCCCTACAGTGTCCCCTGGGCCCCCTTTGGGTCTGTCCCTCCATGTAAATATGTTTCTAATGTATTATACCATATAATGTATTCAGAAAGTGTTGTCACTTTAAGACTGTTTACCAGGTGACTTGTCATGTGATCCCAGGGATGACCTATGGGCTCCCTGCTAGTCTCCCCCATATAAGCCCTGGTTGGAGCTAGCTGTCTCTCTTTCCTTACAAGTCTTTGCTGAGGTCAAGTCGAGTCCTAGAGAGTGTCCAGAGTCATAGGAGGCCTGAATTCCAGTCTGCAGCCACAAGCAGCTACAAGTAAGCCACAGTCTCAGTATTGTCAGTCACAGTCACAATTTGTCAGGCTGTATTTTGTCAGGCTGTATCATTCACATTGCCGCAGCCGTCCGGCTACCTCAGCAGTGGATCAATCCCCCCCTCGCAGCACGATCTCGGGGGGGGGGGGGGGGGGGGGGGGGGGGAGATCACCTCAATGGACCACCAGGGATTGTTTAAAAGTCCCTTTAGATACCGCCGTCAGCTTTGACAGCAGCGATCTAAAGGGTTAATAGCTGGCAGCGACAGTCGCCGCATGTCGGCTATTAACGCTGGTCCGCAGCTACAGGGATCAGCTGGGGGCCCCGCCGGTATGGCGCGGGCTCGAGTCGGGAGCCTGTGTCATACAACGGTTGCCGTCCCAGGACGAGCCGACTCATCCTTAGACGGCAACCGGTTAATGAAAACCTGATCCTGAGTGCTCTGAACCTCTGACTGGGTGGAAGATTTACCTTCCAACAAAACAATGGGGGGGGGGGGGGTATTTACGAAGAGAGGTGTGAATTCTTAACTATTTTAGTGCACAAAAGTTGCTGTAATAGTTGCAGATGTGCATCAAATTTATCAAACAGCACACAGACTTAGATAAATTTCACTGATGCAACTTCTAAAAAAAAGTTGCAGATTTTGTGCGGATGTGCAACTTTTGTGTGAAAAGTCACACATACCCTGATTCAAAAGTCGCACAGAAAATGTAGGGCAGGGCTGAACTGACCTGAGAAACAGTCTATTTCTGGGACCGTGCAACAATTTTGCGTCATTCGCACTTAGTAAATCAATGACCACTGCTCTAAATAGGTATAAATCATTGAAGTGATTGTCGCACAAACCAATTGTGTGACATTTTGTCTGACAAAAAGAGAAAAGAGTTGTTTAAAAAGCTTTCTAAATGTCTTGATAAATCCCCCCCCCCCCCTCCCCCAATGACTCTAAGCACACAGCCAGAATAACAGAGGAGCTTAGGGACAACTCTGTTAATGTTCTTAAGATGCCCACCCAGAGCTCTCTAAAGGGTCCTAAAATGGATATTACTGACGTTTCCTATGCAACCTGACAGAGCTTGACAGGATCTGCAGAGGAGAATGGTAGACAATTCCTAAATCCAGGTATGCAAACCTTACGGCATCATACCCAAGAAGACTGGAGGCTGCAATCGCTGCCAAACTTGCTTTTTTTTAACTAAGTTCTGAGTAAAGGGTCTGAATACTTATGTCAATGTAATATTTCAGATTTTCCTTACCCATAAATTAGCAAAGATTTCTAGCTTTCTACTTTGTCATTATGGGGTTTTAACAAGACACAGACAGTGCTCCATAGTGTGATAACGTTAAAACATAGGCAAGTGTGTGAAAGGTGGCGCTTACCACATAAAGTTACACTCCGCCAAGTGTAACTATGGAACGAGATGTGTGGTGTAGGTGTCTGCAGCCGCTCCATATCTGTAATGAACCACAATATATAGCTTCCTCCAAACCTGCGACGGGAGTAAGAGGCGCTGGACACAACCACTGGAGAAGAACTCCGTTTAATCACCCATAATGCAACGCGTTTCACAGTAAGACTGCTGCATCAGGTATTGCTATATATTATGGGGTTTTGAGTCTCAATGACGGGAAAATACTTTAATTTCCTTTTATATGAGCACAAAGCCGCAAAATAACAATATGGGTAAAAAAGCGAAAGGGTCTGCAAACTTTCCAAATGCATGGTATCTCTCTTTGGATCTATAGTGAGTGGATTTATAGTGAGAGACAGAGGCAGAACTGTCATTACACATTATAGTGCAGGGGTACGCCAAGGGTTATGTGGGGGTACGGCAATTCGCGGACAAATACCGGCCATACATTGGCCAGTATTTGTCAGCGCAGAGCAGCAGTATGGGAAGGTGTTATTGTAAGTATCTCATATATTGGCCCAGGGGGATAGGAGGGGGGAATAATGGCACAAGGGGATTAAGATGGATGGGGGGGGGGGACAATGGCAAAATGGGATCCGAAGGAGGGGGGAATAATGGCACAAGGGTATTAAGATGGATGGGGGGGGGGTTATGGCAAAATGGGATCCGAAGGAGGGGGGAATAATGGCACAAGGGGAATAAGATGGGGGGGGGGGAATCCTTATCCCCCCCCTCTCCATCTTATTCCCCTTGTACCATTATTCTCCCCTCCCTCTGATTCCCTTTTGCCCTTATCCGATTATGGCAAAAGGGGATCAGAGGGAGGGGGGAATAATGGCACAAGGTGATTAAGTATTGCATTAGAAAGGTAAGCACACACCTTTCATGAAATTGAGTACTTTTATGGCTTATTTTGTCCACGGGTACCCCTCGAGCGTAAATTCAGCGTAAACTTACGCATGAGGGGTACCTGTGGACATACTTTTAGCGAAAAAGGTTGAGAACCACTGTTATAGTGAGTCATAGAGAAAACAGAGTATTCCAGAATTTGTTAATCTATAGCAGCACCACATGGTGGAACTAGTGCATTGCTTTTATTATGTGCTTCACTGTTGATATTACTTTAAATATCTTATTTTACATCAATTGTATACACAAGCCTTTATGAGCACAGTTCATCAGTATCTTACATAATATGAATGATCTTTTCCAAGTTCTATCAGTTCAGGCTTTTGAACTCTAATATCTTGCATTTTAGGACTTGCTCAATAATACTAGCTACAGTGGGCTAGTACTGGGAAGTCATTTGGTCCTTTGAGCTGATCTTGCAGCTCTTACCTATAAAACCCATGCTACTTTTAAGAACCCTATACATGTATAGCTTGAATATGTGTTAACCAACTGAGCAATTTATGGAATTTACAGAATGTAATGAACTAAGTACTGGAGAACCAAGTTAAAGACTATGGAGACCTTCAGGGGCATTGTTTGTGAAACTGATATATATATTTTTTTTTTTCATTAATAAAACATAAAACAATTCTTACAATAGGTTTCTATTAAATATATTTAAAGTTTTATTAGTCGGGGGTCTGAGGGTTTTGACCCTGACCATTTACTAGAACGATCGGGTAGAGAACCAGGCATCCTCTCCCCACGCTATGTCTGTGTGAATCAGACAGTCCTGTAGACTTACATTATGAGACACAGAGCAGGGAGAGAATGTGACAAGTGTCAGGGTCCGACCACTTATACCCCGACTGATTAAAACTTTTTTTTATATGTCTCTATGACATATGAAAGTTTTTCTTTTTTATAATGACAGTGCCCATTTAACTGTTTGAACAGGTGGGCTTCTGGTTCAGGAATTCTGAAAATCCTCTGTCAAGGTATCCTACCTGTCTGATGTCCTTCTCCCGGTCAGCGCCGATGAATTCCTGAACCAGAAGCCCGCCCTGTTTACCATTGTCTCATATCAGGAAGGCTGCAGATCCGTATTATTTTCTACGCGATCACCATTGTTGTGTATGGGCTACACAACTATGTCGGGTGAGCGGTGATTCTTCCCCCTCCCCTCCCCCTACATTGTAGTGATTTTACTCCACAAGGAGCGCCGCCGTCTTTTCTCTTTCCTCTACATTTAACTGTTTGACATATGCAGCTTATATGTATTACTGTACCTAACAAGCTGCACAGCCCTGTTCACAGTAAAATTCATTAAACTTGTCTATAGCCCCTGTTGTCCTCCTTAAGAGATTATCAATATACATAAAAGCTGCTGAAACCAAATAGTTAAACAATTTTTAAAAAAATGCCTATTACAATTAATTTTTTGTAGCCCAAAACTAATTATTTTTACTTTAAAAAAAAGCCCTCAAGTCTATGAGACTGTCTTGATAACGCGACACAGGCGCGGGGGTGCGGGGGGGAGGTGATTGGAGGCAGGGAAATGAGCATGCGGCAGCGCAGTCTTCTTCCGTGTTCGTTCTCCTGATTGGCGGAGGTCTTAACATTCAGACCCCCCACGATCAAAACTTTTTTCGCTAGGACATGTCAAAAGTTTTTCCTAGAGACAGGTACACTTTAGTATTTACAATTGTATTTTTGTTTTGTTTTCTATAGATATCTAGACATGATATAGAACTATGGACTTACTTTATGAAGGTCTTGCCTGCATGGTTGCGTTCTTCCCAGTGTTATATTTCTCTCTATACGCTTTTAATACAAAATTGTGTTTTACATTGTTTTACATGTTACATTTTTAACTGGTTGTGTTCATAGCAATACTAGGTTTACCATTTCAGGAATAAACGGCATGAATTCATTTACTGTAAGAATGCTTCTAAACTCATATAGTAGAGACTACTTACACTGGCTATCGATTACGGGAAACCTTCACATGACTTTTTCTCTCTGAAATTTTTCTTATATATTATGGTGGGTGTTGTAAAAGACGTTGTCACTTTAAATATGTTTTGATGATTGAGAAAACATTTTACAGTAATATATTTCAGGGAGCCTGGGGTTTCCCACCTATGTGTATGTTACTTGTCTTTATACTATAGATGCACTGGAGGGCTCTAGACAGTACTATAGCGTCGTACATATACATTTGCTAAGACAGGTTCCCTCCTACAGTTCACACCCTCTAATTTATTCCCCACATAAAGGAAGTTCCCTTTTTTACATAGTAGTAGTAATATCTTAGTTTTCTGAAGCAAGAGCTCTTACACTCGATTCACTTGGAGGAGAGGTAAGAATGCTTCCATTCTCTTTTTTTTTTAACATTACTACTTCTCTACTCTACAGCTTCTCCCTACTTTACCTCTCTTCTTCTCATCTTGTACTTTTATGTATATTGTAATAGTAATGCAATGATGTCTGTGTATATATATATATAAACAAAAACGTTTGGCTGCATTTCTCACAATCCTCTCATAGATAAAATGTTTACAACTTTTTTTTTTTTATATATTTCAGGAATAGGTTTTTCGTCTTTTTCTTTCTATTCATAGATTTAAAATGCAGCTTAGTTGTAGAAAGCATGCCAACTTAAACAAATAATAGTATTTTCAGTAATGTTTTCCAACACAACAATAAACTTACAAATTTTAGGTAGGTAGCAGTAAATATGCAGGGCATGTTGTACATTTTCTTTAAGAATTTTCTTTTTTAATTCATTCATTTGAAACGTTGCAACTTATTGTGTTTGTCATTGACAAGTTCCATACATTGTGGTTGTCTTGATGCAGGATGTCACATGCCGTAAGCTTTTTACAGACTAAAGCTTAGATCTCAAATCCCCAACTTCAGATCTAAACTAAAATGCCCCAGTATTAACCGTAAAACTAGCCAAAAACATGACTGATTTGGATGAGTGATTTGGACTTTACCGTAGACTTAAGTGTCCGTTATATGGTGTAGACTCTGTTACCAAGTTCTAGTTATGCTATGACATCCTTCATGCTATAGTGCACAATAGTATATACATCTGCCAACAGCTGGAGAGACACATGCACTTGCAAAACTGATATCTATACATACACACACACACACACACACACACACACACACATATATATATATATATATATATATATATATATATATATATATATATTGATATATATATATATATATATATATATATATATAAAATACTGGTTACTTGGTCTCATTAAGCCATAGTAGCCCTGTTAATCTAGGTTCTCATCTGTGTCACTGATCCCTTGCATACCTTTCAACAAGAGCACTTGATAGACCCCATTGACTTTAATTATGTCCTTAGGTTATCCATCATGGAATCACATAATTTTGACGCAACCTAGCTTGGGGACACAGTTTGACCTTGGGGCTGCATTAATGTAAAGTGCCTAAACCAAAACCAACTGTGATGAAGACCTGTTGTGGTATATGGCGCTCCAACACTAAGATATTCCATATTTTTCAAATCAATTAAAATTAATTGTAAATGTTTTATTTATATCACTTGTTATAAGGCATGATCCTATCAGAACAATATAACATGCACTGAAAAATTATGGATTGGACATTTATTTAAAAAAATGCAAATGATTCATTTTATTTTTGAACAAGTAGTTTCTTGGTAAATTTTTTAGTTTCTTGAGGAAAAAAGATGAAAACATCTTTAAATATTTTTCAGATAGAAATTTATTGCAGGTGCAACCTAAAAACTCATATTTACATGTGATACAAATCACTCTGTTATCTACTACTACCCATAAAGTGGTTCTATTGGGCTGGGTAAGCCTTCCTCATCTAATGCAGGGCCCATGTAAAAAAATAAAATAAAAAGGAAACTAGGTAGTGTACTGATATGGTCAATTGGGGCCAAAATAAAAACTGTCTGCCCTAAGTCTTAATTACTGATTACTGGTTTCTTGAAGTTTTCTTGAAGTTGAAAACCAAGAAATGACACATGGCTTCCTTCTGAAAACCTTATTAAATCTTCAGGACATATTTAGCTGCCTACAAACCAAATCCCAACAAGTAAGACAACTAGTGACATGTCCTCTATGTGTGGTGGAGATGAATACCTTTATACAGCTTAGTTTCAAAAGTGGCGCCATTTGCATACACCATTAGCATAAGGAGGGGTGATGTGAGGGATAGATTTTATTTTTGTTTGCATTTTACCCAGGGAGATTTTTGGTTCTAGACAGAGGAGCACATTAGCTTTTAGGTGTAGATGGAAAATTAGTCATTTGTTTCATATAATTTTTAGAAATAAAATTTTTGCTCTATCTGACGTATAGAGACTACAGAAGGAACATAAGTACCTATTTATCTTTCTTTTAAAAATTTTTTGTACTTTGCCAGATATTGTAGTGTAGATAGTAGTATAGTAGTAGTAGTAGTATAGATTATGCACCATTAATCCCATTGCAGCAGCAGTGATGTGTGAAGCTTGTCTATACTGAAAAACAAAAGTCGTCTGAATCTCTAGAGACAAGTGTAACGTTGCTTTCCATCAACCTTGGTATACATACAGTATTCTTGTTGTGCATAACATCTGTTCACGATTATATTTAACATATTATATTTTTTGCTGTTGGCCATATGGTTTTTTCTTGTTGTGCCAAGTACATGGTTTAAGAAGTGTTCAGTTGTAATATGGAGATTGAGTAAGTCATTCTTTATCCTTCTAAGATGCACACATTTTATGGATAATATCCTTCTTGTAACAAGTCTAGGTTCAGCAGGTAAGGATTAGTGCTGTCATCACACAATGACAAAGTGGTAGCATAATTTGAAACACTTGTAAAGCAATATTTCTTTATTTCCCGTATGCTTAGGGCAGAAGGAGGCCTTTCAGATCCTCCAACTACCAGGCAGAACCCAATGGAATATTTGACTATCTATCTATTTATCTATCTATCTATCCATCTATATTTGCCATGACATTAAAACACGGTCACCTCAAGCAAATAGCATGGCTTATCTAGTGACATTTGTCAAGGGGTCGAATAAATTAGACAGTAAGTGAGTTGAAAGCAGGGACAGTGAGCAAGCATATGGAAATGCAAATTGTGAGGGATACACAATGAAGTTGGAGCATTTCCAAAACAGCAAGTCTTGTGGTTTAGTTTGTGGCATGTAGTGGTTAGTACCTGGCAACAAAGGTCCAAAAGGTGACAACTGGTGAACTGAAAAGGGTCACGTGACACTCTGAGCGATGTTCTGAGTGATGTTCCATACCACACTGCATAAAAATGGCTTTTGAATGGTCTCATGAAAATAACAAAGAGTTCAAGGTGGTGACTTAGAATCCAAATTTCACAGATTTTAAAGAAAATCTGTCACCAGTGTCACCTGCACTAACCTGTCGTTACCGACAGGTAGCGCAGGTGACACTGATGACAATGGTACTTACCTTGCCCCGTTCCGTGGCAGGGATCTCCGGTAATCTCCTCCGTTAGCTCCACTCCGGGCACCCTGCTTGGGGCACGGGCAGAGCTTACTGATGTCACCGCTGCTGCGAAACCCAGCAGAAAGCAGCTGGGGCATGGGCGGAGCTCAGTGATGTCACCGCTACTGCTCCCTGCTGGGTCCCGCTGTGAGAGAACAGCAGCGGTGACTTCAGTAAGCTTCGCCTGTGCCCCAAGCCGGGTGTCCGGGGTGGAGATAACGGAGATTACCGAAGATCCCCGCCATGGAACGGGACAAGTAGAGTACCCTTGTCATCAGTGTCACCTGTACTATCTGTCAGTACCGGCAGGTTAGCGCATGTGACACTGGTGACAGATTTCCTTTAAAGGAGTACTCTAGTGCAGAGCATTCCTGCAAAATAAATGAAAATGAACCATCACTCACCTTCCTGGGTTCCCGCGGAGCGTCACTACAGCTGATCGGTCCTCTGGTGCATCTCCTTCATACTTCCGGGTGTAACGAAGCGTCACATGGTGCTCTGCCTATCGCCGGCCGAGGCTGAATATCGCGGCGGCCGGCAATAGGCTGAGCGCCATGTGACGCTTCGTTACACCCAGAAGTATGAAGGAGATGGACCGGAGGACCGATCAGCTGTAGTGGCGCTCCGCGGGAACCCAGGGAGGTGAGTGATGGTTCATTTTCATTTATTTTGCAGCCCGGGCAGGACGGAGGAGGAATACTCTGCACTAGAGTACTCCTTTAAATGAGCATCTGTAGGATGTGCTGGATTCTGATCCATGGAAAAATTACAGGACTTAAAGGATCTCAAACCAGACCCCAAAGTTCATTTTAAATCCAGACCAGACCCCATAATTGTTTCAGATAGCAGAACTGACTTTTCTAAATTAAGTCACATGCTACACCAAGCCACGAAATTAAATTACACTTTAAATCCCTAAATTAACTAAGACCGCAGACCACACTCCAAAATGAATTGAGACTACAGATCAGACACCTAAATTATTTTAGATGACTTACAGACCCTTAAATGAATTCAGACCCCAGACCAGACACCTATATATTCTTCCCCTTCTCACTCCTGGTTATATTTTCAGCTCCAGGTGCTGTTACCTAGTGAGGTATTGGAAAGGTATTGTCAACTGATATCTATAGAGAGTATCCATTAGATGATGGTCGATCATCTATTGCTCCTTCTAAAAGGTATTACAATATGAGATGTATGGCATAGTCCTAGGGTATATGTGTGGCTTATGGTTTATTAGAACTGAAACCTTCAGTGTTTACTAAAACATCTAAAAACTACAATAAAAAAAAAACACTTGCATGTTCAGCATACTTTGTCTCTTCCTCTATCAGGCTATGTGAAATTTCTGCAATTCTGTACAATTTCCGTTCCGCAAAGCTTGCTGAAAAGAATTGCGGAATTCCACAAATTGCGGCAGAATATTAGCAGAATTCTGTGTTCTCAAAACACAGAATTCTGCTGAATTTAAGAGTCTGATTGACTTTAATGGGATTCTGCAGCGGAATTCAGCTAAATTAAAGACTGGTCTTTAAATTTGACAGAACGCAAAATTTCCTGGAATTGCCGCCAGGGAAATTCTGCTGTGTGAATAGGAAAGCGAAATCCCATTAAAGTCTATGGCCAGTAAATTTCGTCAGCTTCTGTGGAATTCTGCACAGAAATTCCACCGTCTGAACGTGCCCTGGGAATAAAATTGAAAGTGGGAATAAAAGAATTCTCACTTGGTGAGGGATCCAGAGGTGAAGCTTCTAGCTGTCAACCCTTTATGGTATATACTTTTGATTTACCATAAATCAGTCAGATGAAAATAATAATAATAATAATAATAACCATTAGAATGGGGTCCTGAATCCACTGAATAAATGGAGTAAAGGAGGAGCATGCTGGTTCATTCTACTTTATGGGACTGCTGCTCGGCTTTTCTTCGAGAATCCCATAGCCTTTAAATGGTGTGGCAGCATTCACATTCAACTACTGCTTGAAAAAGGGGACTTCAGCCTCCATTCCTGTGATTGGTATGCTCCTAGCAGTCAGATCCTATGGATAGGGGATAACTGTTGTTTGTGGTCCTACCTTTAAAGGCAATCTGTCAGCTACCAAATGGATGTAGAAGAGAAGAGTGGAATGGTATCTTTCATGACTGAGATAAAAAAAAAATTGTGTCCTGGTGGCTGCAGCTGCAAGTGTCAAAAAGGCGGACTCTTCTTCACTGCACATAGCTCCCTGCACTGAGTGCTTTCCTGGCCCCTCCCCTGATCTGCAATGATGGCTCTAGAAGTCTACAGGTCCAGCTCCATTGTAGCAATCAATTATTTGCTAGTTGCTTATTTGCAAAGACTTTCCATAGTTACTTACAGTAGGTGCCACACAGTGTTTGACTCTTTGGTCACAATAGTTTCAATTGTTTTAAACATTTCAGTTTATCATTGGCAGATCTCTATTCCATTATATAAATACATATTGTCAGTAGCGCTGGAACAGGTGGAAAATACTGAAAACGGGGGGGTAGAAGGTAACAGATGGGGTTGGGTAGGGCTGTATTTACAGAGCTTGTGTAGCCATAGGCACTCACACTAAATATACTCCATTAGGGTGATACCACAAACGTCATCATTTTTTCATGCAGATCTGTCCAAATATGCAGCAAAAGATGTTACATTAAGATTTTGTTGCAGATTTACTGTGGATCTCCCCTATGCTCCAAACCTATCAATCATAATATAATAAGCATGCTTTGGCTGCAAATCTGCAGGTAAAATTGCAATTGTTCTGTGTATGTGCATTCATCCAATGGGAGAAATGTATTTTTAAATTTTTTGGTAATTATTTATAATTTTTTTTTTTACTTACTGAAGTACTTCCTCCTCAGCATTGCCGCCCTAGGCACAGACCCATGGGAGTCTTCTGGCAAACACTGCCCTGGGGTTACAATATAATTTGACAGCATTTCGGTACATTGTGATGATTTTTTTTTAAATGAGAGGTAAACTTGACATAATTATTCATGCCTGCTCTACAGCTAGCCATAGCATAGCAGTACTTTCTTGCATCTGCATTAAATTCCCTGACAACTCATACAGTAGTTTTACACTTACATGGTGGCTTAAAGGGGTACTCTGCCCCTAGACATCTTATCCCCTATCCAAAGGATAGGGGATAAGATGTCAGATTGCCGCGGTCCCGCTGCTGGGGACCCCCGGGATTGCCGCTGCGGCACCCCGCTGTCATTACTGCACAGAGCGAGTTTGCTCTGCATGTAATGACGGGCAGTACAGGGGCCAGAGCATCGTTAGGTCACGGCTCCGCCTCTGGTCATGTCACGGCCCGCCCCCCTCAATACGAGTCTATGGGAGGGGGCGTGGCGGTCGTCACACCCCTGCCATAGACTTGTATTAAGGGGGCAGTTATGTCACAAGGGGCGGAGCCATGATGTTGTGCTGCTCCATCCCCTGTACTGCCCGTCATTACGTGTAGAGCGAACGCGCTCTGTGCAGTAATGACAGCGGGGTGCCGCAGCGGCAATCCCGGGTGTCCCCTTTGGATAGGGGATAAGATGTCTAGGGGCCGAGACCTGACTCACTAGTCAGCTGATGACAGGGAGCCTGTCTGCTACAATGGGTGGAGCAATCGCTTGGTGGGAGAGGGATCAATCTGCAACTAATGCAACAGCTGTAGGCACCCTGATTGAAAACCACAGGTCTTTTGAATGGATGCAGCTCATTTATGTTTCAATGGGTGGGTGACTGATGTGTGGGAGGAAGGAAGATGGAATTGTGGGATTTGTAGTAAAAAAAAAAAAAGAAAAGTCAAACAGGAAATACAAGTTCACAAACAGCTAGCCACAGTGTTATGGTAATCTCACAACATAGCCATTTAGCCCCAAGACAAGCGCAGATCCTTCCTAAGCATGTCCATTACTGTCTGCCAGGTATGTACTAAAATCACCTTATGGTAGATAACCCCTTTAACAGCAGGTTCTCTACTTACTCTTAAGAGTTTTCCAAACAGTAATATGTGTATAAGAAAAAAAAATCTTCTAGAGAAAGTGTTTTGATCTTACAGCATTATTGCTATTTAAAAAAAAAAAAAAAAAAACTTTTGACGCAGATATGTCATGCAAATATGTCAAATGTTTTGACCAATCTCTAGATATAGCTGGGGGAAGCATTCAGCAGCGCTTTCCACTCCCCAGTGGTTCAGGTCCATAGATTTATATTGGAACATGTAACCTGCAATGAGACGGATTGAGCACCGAGCCAGGGAGTAAAGTGTGAGTGGATGCACACTTCATTGTTGCACGCTATATCAATAGTATTTAACGTAAACTTTTTAAAGTAATGCTTCCATAATAAGCAGTGTTAAAAATAGTATTGAAATGAAAGTGAAATATTGACTGATGGGACCACTAAGGTGGTTTAAAGATACCAGCGATAATATGCACCATGTTTAAACTTTCTCTGTAAGTTTATTTTAGGTTATTTATTACACTTTTTTAGTCGAATATTTTAAACAAATGGGAAATAACATAGGCTTAGAAAATGAAAAAAACTAGAAACTTTATTATTCCTAAAGAAATTTGTGACATACCGGTATTTCCATTTTATCCAGTTTTCTGGATAATCTAGATTCTAGGGCTATCTAGGGCAACAGACCATATTATAAATGAAACACACAGACTTTTTGTAAGCCAAAATTTATTTACCAAAAGGTCCTATGGTTCTCTACTGTTACTTCTATTAAATAGAACCGCACAGGGTACTGATGCTTACATACAATTCTCTGACAGAAAACAATCAGAACGACTAAAAAGAGAAATATATATTTGAAAATTGTGTTTGACTACACATTGCTATCCATCCTGTCTATCAGCAATCCGGCTGCTGGACATATCCAAGTAGTTAAAGGGGTTATCCACCATAAGGTGATTTTAGTACGTACCTGGCAGACAGTAATGGACATGCTTAGGAAGGATCTGCGCTTATCTTGGGACTAAATGGCTATGTTGTGAGATTACCATAATGCTGTGGCTAGCTTTTTGTGAACTGGTATTTCCTGTTTGAATTCTCTTTTTTTCCCTACACATCAGCCACCCAACCCATTGAAACATAAATGAGCTGCATCCATTCAAAAGACCTGTGGTTTTCAATCAGGGTGCCTACAGCTGTTGTATTTGTTGCAGATTGATCTCTCTCCCACCAAGCGATTTCTCCACCCATTGAAGCAGACAGGCTGCACCGCATTGCAACCTGGGAAAAATCTGAGACAACAGTCATTTTGTATGCTGTTAAAAATAAATATTGGGGTGAAAAACACATCAGAATTGTGAGAAAACCGTCACACACAGGTACAGACACTATATTATGAACTACAGTAACTTTACAGCCCCTGCAGCATAATCAAATAAAAAAAAATTCCTGGAATACCCCTTAAATTTTTCTCGGTTTAACCACTTGGGGACCGAGCCCATTTTGACCCTAAGGATCAGAGCCTTTTTTGCAATTCTGAACACCTTAAGCATTAATAATAACTCTGGGATGCTTGTACTTATGAATTTGATTCAGGGATTGTTTTTTCATGACATATTCTACTTTATGTTAGTGGTAATTTTTTGTCGATACTTGCATCATTTCTTGGTGAAAAATTCCAAAATTTCATGAAAAGTTTGAAAATCTTGCATTTTTATTACTTTGAAGCTCTCTGCTTGTAAGTAAAATAGACATACCAAATAAATTATGTATTGATTCACATATGCAATATGTCTACTTTGTGTTGGCATCATAAAGTTGACATGTTTTTACTTTTTGAAGACATCAGAAGGCTTCAAAGCATAGCAGCAATTTTCCAATTTTTCAAGTAATTTTCAAAATCTGAATTTTTCTGGGACCAGTTCAGTTTTGAAGTGAATTTGAGGGTCTTTATGTTAGAAATACCCCATAATGGACCCCGTTATGAAAACTGCACCCCTCAACGTATTCCAAATGACATTCAGAAAGTTTGTTAACCCTTTAGGTGTTTCACAGGAATGGCAGCAAAGTGGAGGTGAAAATTCAAAATATTCATTTTTTACACTAACATGTTCTTGTAGACCCATAATGTTTTTTTTTTTACAAGGGGTAAAAGGAGAAAAAGCCCCCCAAAATATGTAACTCAATTTCTCTTGAGTAAGGAAATACCTCATATGTGGATGTAAAGTGATCTGCGGGTGCACTAGATGGCTCAAAAGGGAGGGAGCGACATTGGGCTTTTGGAAAGCAAATTTTGCTGAAATGATTTTTGGGGGGCATGTCTCATTTAGGAAGCCCCTATGGTGCCAGAACAGCAAAAAACACCCCACATGGCACACTATTTGGGAAACTACACCCCTCAAGGAACATAACAAGGGGTACAGTGAGCCTTAACACCCCACAGGTGTTTGACAACTTTGCGTTGAAGTTGGATGTGAAAATGAAAACTTTTTTTTTTTACATAAATGCTGATGTTACCCCAAATTTTTCATTTTCACAAAGGGTAATAGGTGAAAATGTCCGCCATAAGTTTACAGTGATTTTTTTTTATTTAAGATTTTGATTAGATTCACAAGTTTAATGTCATAAATGCTCGAAGCGTTTACTTTGAACTAATACTGTATGATCACAAAACACATAACAAAGAGTCACATGGCGGCACAATGACAGAGCCTAGAAGTGGTGGAAGCCCGACGAGACCATAGGGTCTCACAATGGAAAAGATTAAAGATATATTTTCAAATTTAAATTGAAGATTTTAAATAGATTACCATAAAAAATTTTTGGTAATGTCCCAGCAGCATGAGGAGACAACATGGTGGCATAATGACACAGCCTGTAGGTGGCACCAGCATAAGGAGACCAAAATGTTGCAGAATGAGCAAGCCTGGAGATGGCAGCAGCAAGAGGAGACCATATGGTGACAGAATGATACAGCCTGGAGGTGGCGGCAGACTGACCAGACCAAAGGGCCTCACAATTGAAAAGATTAAAGAATTTTTTTTAAATTGCATGTGGCCATGTTAATATCCTCCGGATACTTAATGAAAAACTGCCACACTGCAGAGTAGCTGATTTCCCCCCCAACAGTCCGCACTGACTGACTGCTACTGCTACCGACTCCAGGGACCCCTGTTCCACTACCTCCCGGGAAGGTAGGCTGCCATGAAGCAGGTGGTCTACCCCGCGCACGTTTGGCTTCAGACTTCCCACTGCTGCCACCTTGCTGACTCCCAACCATGCTACCACCTTGCTGGCTCAACTGCTGCCTCACTGGCCACCTGCCACCCTCTTTTCCTGATGATGATGAAGCCCCTTCTGCACCCGGCTCCCAAGTGCGATCGGCTTCATCATCATCGAGTTGTGTCAGCATGTCACTGATGTCCTTCTCAGATACCTCAACAACCTGAATGGTCCCACCACTGCCTACCGTGCCACTCTCCTCATCACTACTTGCCCGTCTAGCGAAGGAAGCGGGGGATGTCTCCTTCACTTCTTGGCTGGGCAGTAGCTGCTGACTGTCCTCTAGTAGATCATCCTGACTAAAAACTGGAGCTATACCCACAGCATAGGATGCTTCTATGGGGGAGGGAACAGCATAGAATAGAGGAAATTGGAGGACAGGGACTGCTCCCGGGCCATGCCACTGATGGTTGTGTCTGAGGAACCCACCGACTGTTGACAAGGGGCGCCAGATGTTACTTGTGATGAAGTGGATGACCGAGTTAACCAGTCAATGACAGCAGATGGGTTGCTGGTCGAGACACGACCGCTAGCTGATATCAGGAGCTCAGGCCTCTTGCTGCGACTCCTGCTGCCACTCGCCCCTAGTCTAAGGCGACCTCTGCCTGTGCCTGATGAATTTAGGCCTCTGCCACTCCTCTGGCACTTCTCTGCCTGACATACTTAGTGCGTATATGAGGGGAGTACAATACGCTCCACTAGGCTTAAAATAGTATTTGTCTAGAACAGCAGCAAGTGTGTACTTTTGGCTGGCCTTTCAGAGTAACATGGCTTCCTAAGAACACAGTGGCAAACAATAATGAAGATATAATAAAAATCACGATCAATTGAACCTCCATTTTGTTATATGCGCTTTATAATGGTTTTTAATTTAATCATTTATCTTAGTGCAAGAAAAATGCGGCCATATTTGGTATGAACCAAGAAGTAGAGAGTGTAATGACACCTATCAGCTGTGGCAATGGCAAACTAAGACAGTACCCTAGCTGATACCACCCCTAGCTGATACCAGAAGCTCAGGCCTCTCGCTGCGATGCCTGCTGCCACTTGCCCCTAGTCTGCTGCGACCTCTGCCTGTGTCTGATGAATTTCGGCCTCTGCTACCCCTCTGTGCACGTCCTGACAATTCTCAGCCTGACATACTTAGTGCATATATGAGGGTAGTACAATACGCTCCACTACACTTAAAACAATATTTGACTGGCCATTCACAGTAACTAGGCAGTTGAGGCTTTAACAGGAATAAAATGGTACACCACTTAAATGTACACACAGGTTACACTTAATAGAAGACAATGCGCTTTTACTGCTCTGCTCACCCTATCTGGCTGGCTACTATTAGCTTTTCAGTTGTTGTACACGTCAGTGCTGCAGCACACAGTCGCTGTGTACTACACCCAAAATTGCACTTTCTCTTTATATCTCACTCCCTTCCCTATCAGTGCTTCTAGGCTGGATTTGGGCTTGAGGTGAATCGCTGCTGTAATACACCCACAATTGCACTTTCTCTCTCAATCTCACTCCCTTCCCTATCTGTGCTTCTAGGCTGGATTTTGGCTTGAGGTGAATAGCTGCTGTAAAAAAAAGATTTTCTGTGCAACACACTGCTCTCTGTCCCTCTCTCTCTCTGCAATAGAATGCTGATGTGAGTGGCTGCAAGATGGCTACCGATTATATAGGGCCGGGACATCACAGTGGTGGCTGGCTGCTGCTAGGCTGCATTCTGCATGTATCTTGCCGACCCTTGTTCCCACCTTCCCAGGATTCCTTGCCCTATGTCCTCACATGTGGATCAGCCATTTTAGAAATCCGGCCCCTGGAGCCTGGACTGCACTAAATGGAGTTTAATGAAGCGAGTTGCGCGACCGAATCGCAGTGATGTTCGCATTTGTTACGAATCAAATTTTTCCTGAAATTCGTAATGAATTTGGATTCATCAGATTCGATTCGCTCATCCCTAATTATATTCCTGATGGAGATCATATTAATCATTAGCCTTGGTGGGTGCTATTTAAGTGGATTGTTATAAATTGCCCATTTACTGCTAAATAAGTGCAGTGAATGGCCATTTTGCACAGCAGTAAATAGTTATTGACCAAAATGGCTTCCTAAGAACACAGTGGCAAAAATTATCATTATATAATAAAAATCACGATCAATTGAAAGTCCATTTTGTTATATGCACTTTATAACTGTTTTTAATTTCATTATTTATCTTAGTGCAAGAAAAAGGCGGCTATATTTGGTATGAACCAAGAAGTAGAAAGTGTAATGACACCTATCAGCTGTGGCAATGGCAAACTAAGACAGTGGCTGATCGACCAGATTGACAGCGGAAAGTACCCTGGTTTAATATGGGAGAATGATGAGCGGACCATTTTTCGTATTCCTTGGAAACATGCAGGGAAACAGGATTACAATAGAGAAGAAGATGCAGCACTCTTTAAGGTACAAGATCTTGATCAAAATTACAATGAAATATTCACATTTACACTATTCACATGTCCACCCACAGAAAGTGACTCAATTGTGACAAATAATGTGTGATGAATATGTACTGATCACCACATAGCCAGTTTCCTAGAGACACGATTTGCATAGTAAATTCCCTCATAATGTTCCCCTAGATGCTAAAATATGGACTATAAATAATTCTAGTATTAACCTAACATCAAAAATGCTTTTGAAACATAAGCTGACTTGTGGATTATATATAAAATATATGAGTTTTAATAAGAAGTAAAGATGTTACAAAAAAGGTCCATATGGCAGTTTAAAGGGTTTCTCTAGTGCAGTCTAGTGTTAGGTAGTGTCAAAGAATGTTCCGCTACAGTTTTTGACTTGACCAACAGTGAGTAGAAAAGAAAATAGTGGTTTGCTTGCTGCCACCAAAGTTAAGGGCTTTGGCCTTGTACGTAAGATGAAAAGAAAAAAAACCTTTTAGATATTTTTAAACCCAATTTGCATATGACACACTAATATAGATATAACTCTATTACCTTGTAAATGCTGGGTATAAAATCTGTAAGGCCTGCAGGCCTACAGCTGTTAGGTTTGTAATGTGGGGCTTATGGTTTTTAAACAACTGTAGATCAAACTGATCCAAACAGATATAATTTTGTTAACACTTCTTCAAATACAGGTACCACATTGTTTTATTGGTTACAGCTCTCAGATAAGGCCCAAAATATTAATAGGGCCTCCTAGTGTGAACTATTACACTATTACATGTAGGTATATAGAAATCAGTAGGGAATCTGTTTCAGGTACCTGTTATCTCCACTAGTTCTCTCTAGACTATATCTTTCTACTGGCACCACTAGGTTTCATTATGACCCACCTTCAGATCTAATCTTGGCACTGTCAGAGAGTTTAGTTATGTTCTTATGGGCCCCAATGTCAGGGACTTAACATCACTACCTTTTTCACTATCTACCAGGCTCAGTTCACTGCTCCTAGCACTGTCCCAACCAGACTACTACACAGAACAATCTTAAAGCCTTCAACTATATACTCACCGAGACGGGTTCACCATCAGCCACCAAACAGGACACAACTACAAGTCCTCCCAAGTCTGAACACACCACTGCTCACTTTCCCTACAGGTTTCCCTCACCAGGTTAACATAATTTACACAGACCCTTATTTTAGCAGCCTCTAGTCCTTCTGCCTGTCCAGAAGAATTTCAAGCTTGTGTCCCGATGTATTGGATTCAGGTACACATGTCCCTTATCTTCACGATAGGCACCAAAATTCAGGCAAATGGGATGTGGCACAGTTCATTAGGAGGGGCATAATGGCAAAGGTCCTTACGGGGATATAAAGCAACAGTTCATTTTTGGGGAGCATAGTGGCAAAGTTCATTAGGGGGCATGGTGGCACATCTCATTGCTACAGTTAATTAGGGGCATAGTTCATAAGGGGGCAAAGTGGTACAGTCCATTGGGGCAAATTTCATACAGAGGCATAATGGTACGGTTCATTGGGGGCAGTATTATATTGTATGTTATGTAGCAGCAGCTGGATCACACCTGTGTTATTTTCCCCATGTCAGCAGTGCCAGGCTGTATCACACAGGACACACAAGACAATCTGCACACAGGAGACACAGTCAGTGTTACCAGTTGTATAACTGCAGCTGATCAGTGTACACACATACTGTCACTGAACTCCTTGTCTCTTAGGGGAGGTATAGAATAGGCATTAATTATGTAGTTTTAATTATAATGTAATTATGTACTTCACAGAAGTCACGTGACAACACAGATCACTTTATTTCTGGTTCTTAGACTGGTTGTCACATACCCAGCAAAAGTAATAAACTTTGTGGATGCAGCAGAACTGGGATGAGACAGATGCCACTGCAGGAATACTGGTTGTGATTGTGAATTAGGCCCCTTTCACACTACAGGTATCATCCTGTAAAAACCTCCATTATTACTCCCGGCAAAAAGTCCTTAAAACGTCCATCAAAAAATCCCATTCATGTCAATGGGACTTTTCGACCTTCCTTTTGCATCAGGTATGTCCGTTTTTACTAATGT
This sequence comes from Hyla sarda, assembly GCF_029499605.1. Classification (NCBI taxonomy): domain Eukaryota; kingdom Metazoa; phylum Chordata; class Amphibia; order Anura; family Hylidae; genus Hyla; species Hyla sarda. The sequence goes on along the minus strand of NC_079193.1, from coordinate 211,723,422 downwards.
CCGTTATTTTTGCCGGCACAAAAGACGGTGCATGCACTCATTTTTGGTCCAGCAAAAATAATGGTGAAAAAACGTCCGTTAAAATTTTACATTAAAGTCTATTTGAAGTGGATGTTTAAAAAAAAGCATCCGTTCTCATCCGTTATTGTCCATTTTTTTATATCCGTTTTTTACAAAAATACAGTTAAAAAACTGATTTCAATAAAAACTTGTTAAAAGGCAGATTATAGGACCACTCTGGGAAACGTTATTTTTTTTTTACTCCCGAGCAGTAACATTTCACAGTTAAACAGCTGCCCTGCCCCTTGTCTTATGAGACCGTTTTAGTTCCACAATCTCATGCCCTTCTGGTCTCTGCTACTTGCCGGTGTGACCGATCTACAGGGTGGGCCATTTATATGGATACACCTTAATAAAATGGGAATGGTTGGTGATATTAACTTCCTGTCTGTGGCACATTAGTATATGTGAGGAAGGAAATTTTTCAAGATGGGTGGTGACCATGGCAGCCATTTTGAAGTCAGCCATTTTGAATCCAACTTTTGTTTTTTCAATAAGAAGAGGGACATGTGACACATCAAACTAATTGGGAATTTCACAAGAAAAACCATGATGTGCTTGGTTTTAACCTAACTTTATTCTTTCATGAGTTATTTACAAGTTTCTGACCACTTATGAAATGTATTCAATGTGCAGCCCGATGTGTTGGATTGTCAATGCAACCCCCTTCTCCCACTCTTCACACACTGATAGCAACAACGCAGGAGAAATGCTAGCACAGGCTTCCAGTATCTGTAGTTTCAGGTGCTGCAGAATGGGCAAAACAAAAATTGGAACAGGACCCTCCGTTTACGCAGAAGATTTTGTTTAGTGATGAGGCAAACTTTTATGTGAATGGTGAAGTTAACAAACAAAACCACCGCTATTGGTCTGACACTAACCCACATTGGATAGATCCCTCCAAGATGGTTGGAACACAAAAATTCATGGTATGGTGTGGTTTATGGGGTACAAAGATAGTGGGGCCATTCTTCATCAATGGAAACCTCAAGGCCACTGGATATGCGAAATTGCTACATGATGATGTGTTTCCCTCTTTATGCACTGAAGCTGGCACGTTCCCTGAGTTTTTCTAGCAAGATGGTGACCACCACATTATGGGTGTCAGGTCCGAGCATTCCTAGATGAACAGTTTCCTGGAAAGTGGATTGGTCATTGTGGGCCAGTTGAATGGCCCCCAAGGTCTCCCGATCTGACTCCCTTAGACTTTTATCTTTGGGGTCATCTGAAGGCAATTGTCTATGCTGTGAAGATACAAGATGTGCAGCACCTGAAACTACGGATACTGGAAGCCTGTGCTAGTATTTCTCCTGCGGTCTTGCTATCAGTGTGTGAAGAGTGGGAGAAGAGGGTTGCATTGACAATTCAACACAATGGGCAGCACATTGAACACGTTTTATATGTGGTCAGAAACTTGTAAATAACTCATGAAAGAATAAAGTTACGTTAAAACCAAACAAATCATTGTTTTTCTTGTGAAATTCCCAATAAGTTTGATGTGTCACATGACCCTCTTCCTATTGAAAAAACAAAAGTTGGATTCAAAATGGCTGCCATGGTCACCACCCATCTTGAAAAGTTTCCCCCCTCACATATACTAATGTGCCACAAACAGGAAGTTAATATCACCAACCATTCCCATTTTATTAAGGTGTATCCATATAAATGGCCCACTTTGTATACAGCGATTACTGAGATGCAAAAAATGACTTCTGGTCCATACAGTACATTAGTCGCTATTGTGAATGGGTCAACAGTTAACTCTTGAGGAGGGTGGATGGGTTGTTGCGGGATAGTTGGAGTGCAGCTATTTAGTGCCAGGCAGGCCAGTCAGGGTGTCACCCAATGCCCCCCTCCCCTCACTCTCTAGCAACGCTACTGGTAGTAAAGGGTAGATAAAGAACTTCAGCTATTAATATAAGGAAATACTTTTCTGCTTTAAAAAATGCTTTTGTAAGCGAGTTTCCCGGGTTTTGCTTACATGTGATTTATTTATCAAGGTCGTGCAACTATTTGATAAATAGGTCGCATGTAAAGAAAAGTAAGTAAAAAAAAAAATTGTCATATAAAAGCCATATGTTTGAAAAGAATAAATCTCCTTCCAAGTACTCTAGAGCTGTTCCATAACTATTTGCAAGGTAGGGGGAACCTTGTAGCACACAAGGACATGTATTTGAGTTGATGTTTATATTAAATTTGGAAATTTAAAAAGTTAAATAGTTCAACTTTTTAGCTGTTTGTGATATTTAATATTTGGCTAATATGTATCCATTATTTGGACATATACTGAAGGTGGCAGAATAAATGAACAGTGAAGTGCACACATGTATTTTAACATGCACAACTGTTGATTTACTACCGGGAGTACAAGACTTCCTTTCTTGTTCATGTTTCTATTTTACCTGCTGTATTCACGCTTTGTGGTCATTCTAAATATAAATGAGACACAAAGTGAGAGGTAATGTCAGTGCAGCAGTATAAGCCATGCGGTCATTTCAAAAGCTAAACCTTGATGTTGTTCATTTATAGATGACCATTAAAGGGGTACTCCCGTGGAAAACTTTTTTTTTTTTTTTTTTAAATCAGCTGGTGCCAGAAAGTTAAACAAATTTGTAAATTAATATAAAAGAAAAAGAATAAGTGCAGCTCACAATTAATACACTAATCCGAGGTTAGATTGGGTAGGCACCTGTACCCTAGGTGCAAAAGGAGAAATTTCTATATCAAAAATATTTACCCAAAACCTCAAGGAAAGTGTATAAGAAATTATAATGAATGGAATAGACCGTGCTTCAATTAACAGTAATATTTATTAAATATCACATAAATTATATAGAAAAGATTAAGATGATCCCCTCACAGGGCCCTATGAGGGGATCGAACAATAAAATAAAATTCACTAAAATAATTCCTGATGCCTCTACTGTGCGTTCATATAGCAGATAAAATATATCTTAACAATAGATGATTCCTTGTAAAGGTGTGAGTATAATAAATCACAAAAAACTGTACTTTATGGTAATTAGTATGAATGGCAGTTATTATGGAACAGTGTTGCAATATTATCCTGCTGGTATAAAAATATCAGAATAGCGGTAATTCACCAAAAGCAGAGATGTGAAGAAAGGGTCGACATTTCAGTGCCCTGAAACGCGTCTAGGAAGTGGATGCCATCCTTATGTGCGATTTTATACCTGGCAGTTGCAGTTTTATCTAATACACCTTGCAGAGGATCTTTGCGGTCAATATCTACGGCTCCTATTCCATTTCCATCTCCACTCCGGTGAGGCCGTTGTTCCAGCAGAGCTCCCAGTGACGTCACACGCCAACTCCACGAGGCTGACTACTGGAGTACATTAGAGAACCGGCAAACAGCCCTTGCCCCAGATCGGATTTTAACGTGGACTGCCTAAACATCAGATACCGGTGAGCGCATCATTTCTACCCCTAAAGCGCTTTTACAATCCTGTGTATACAGACGGGCAGCTTAAAATAACGGGTCCGGTGCTGTCCGGACCAGCTGCCACTAGCACCGGCAATATCTCTAGTCAGCACCTGCCAGCGCAGACTAATACCGGCATTTTAGTCCACAGACTTTTTACCACATCTAACTCTGCTGGAACTTTTAACATCTGAACTTTTAACATCTCTGCTTTTGGTGAATTACCGCAATTCTGATATTTTTATACCAGAAGGATAATACTGCAACACTGTTCCATAATAACTGCCATTCATACTAATTACCATAAAGTACAGTTTTTTGTGATTTATTATACTCACATCTTTACAAGGAATCATATATTGTTAAGATATATTTTATCTGCTATATGAACGCACAGTAGAGGCATCAGGAATTATTTTAGTGAATTTTATTTTATTGTTTGACCCCCCCATAGGGCCCTGTGTTGGGATCAGCTTAATCTTTTCTATATAATTTATGTGATATTTAATATATATTACTGTTAATTGAAGCACGGTCTATTCCATTCATTATAATTTCGTATACACTTTCCTTGAGGTTTTGGGTAAATATTTTTGATATAGATTTGTAAATTACTTCTATTAAAAAATGTTAATCCTTCCAGTACTTTTTAGGGGCTGTAAACTACAGAGGAAATGGTTTTCTTTTTAGATTTCTCTGATGTCACGACCACAGTGCTCTCTGCTGACCTCTGCTGTCCATTTTAGGAACTGTCCAGAGCAGCATATGTTTGCTATGGGGATTTTTTTCCTGCTCTGGACAGCTCCTAAAATGGACAGAGATGTCAGCAGAGAGCACTGTGGTCGTGACATCAGAGAAATCCAAAAAGAAAAGCATTTCTTCTGTAGTATGTAGCCCCTAAAAAGTACTGGAAGGATTAAGATGTTTTAATAGAAATAATTTACAAATCTGTTTAACTTTTTGGCACCAGTTTTCCACGGGAGTACCCCTTTAAGACCCACGGCTGCAGATGATAGTCCTGGTAGTGGTACTGTTATAAATCGTAGTAGGGCTCTGCTTACAGTATACTAATATTACCCCATAGATGCGGATTCTAAAATGTGACCACACATAGCCCAATGATACCAAATCCTTATACTGTATCTTTATAATAAAAGCTTTAGTTTTCATTCCACCTCCTACACTTCTGATCAGCCTCTGACTGTCAGACAATGCTAACTTTTTGGTGACTCATTTACCAGCAGAGGGCTGTCTCATTTTCTAAGTACTTCTACCTTAGAACGTGTAACATACTTATCAGATGCAGAAGAGACTGTGCAGGGAGATGTGGTGTCTCTTCCTGTATGCTCTACATTTCTTCCAGTTTAAACCTATCTTTACTGAAAAATGTGAGTTATTAAGAAACAATATATAACAGGAAGATTTGTTTAGTTGTTATTCTTGGAATAGTTCAGTTAACATAATTGTGCATGTAAGCAGATGGAGACGGTATTATATTAACAATGATGCACATCTATAAAAAATTCATTAATAAAAGGCCCATTAGTGAACCATACAGTATAAAAATATCTTACCGCTATGCTGATACATGGCTATTGCTTGAAGTTGCAGCCTACTATCTACTAGGAGATCCTAATGGCACCACATTCTCTTCTGATCAGAATTGTATGAAAAGTTGCTTTGCCAACATTTTGCCAGATGTGTATGCTGCAGAAAAGACAACCTAAGCTGGCGATAAACATAAATGCCAGCCAAATATGCTGATTTCATTGGGATTGGTTAAGAGTCTGGGGAGGCTCCCTTTTTTTCCCACTGTCACATTGGTCTGTGCGACTGCCCCATTGGTCTGGTAGCAGCGAACTCCCCTCTCCCTATTGAAATAGAGATGCTCTTTATGGTGGAGTTGGGATACAATGCTGTCAGATGATTGTTTCATGTGTTTAGTCACTTTTACACTGGGTTTACCATATCATTTTAGTCAGTATTTTGGTCAAAATAACTAGAAGTCGGACCGACAGAGAGAGATTTGCACCTTTTTCTGGACGCTGACAGGCCGTGCTGTTCACTAACCACTAGCAGGTGTACCATTCATGGTTACACTGCCCTAGTTAATACAGACATTCTTTTCCTATATGGATTGGAGCAGCTGGGAACAAGTACAGTATATTTATTCTGCAATTGAAAAGATTAATGGCACTGAGGTGGTCCGAGGAAGTGCGCTTTGCACACGAAATAGCTATCACCGCTACGTGGACGGCGTCCTAGTCCTCCCTTGCCTTGCCTGTAACTATGTTGCACTTTATGGAATAAAACACGTTTGTTTCACTACGAGACTGGTGAGTGCCATTCATCTTTTCAATTGCTGCATTCTTCTAGACTGTCTTCTAAGAATTGAGCACCCCAGTCCGGATCTACTGCAGTTGCCATTTTCTATACAGGTGCATACGAACTTGCCATAGAGCCACATTTATGCAGTGCAGTGCCGAACGCTATCTCTATATTGCAGTATATTTATTCTGCTTTCCCTAGGAAGCTAGCAATAGGAGAGTCTGGCTTTATTTTGGCATTATTTTGGGAGCTCTGCTGCTAGCTATTTTCTGTTAGCTTGGAATACATAAATAGAATAAACTGATATGGTTAAACAGTTGAAAAGCTGAACTGTTACAGTTTGGTATATACTAGTAAACCTTTGTTGTACAGAAAGGATTATGTTTAAGGCCTGGTAGGGCAGAAACACATTGGGGGGGGGGGGGGGGTATCCCTTGTCTGCTATCTGTTTGCACTTTATTTGTATACTTTTAATGGAAATAAAGCAGAAGTCTTATCTGCCAGTGCCATAATCTTCTAATTTGGAGAAAGAATATAAACCTTCATCTGCATGTCTGCTTATTAATATACCTCTGCATCTATATAGGAACCATTTGCTCAAGGTATCATTTTTCCACTACTTATTTAAAAGAGCAGTCCAAAGACTTTTATTGAGGGCTCATCCTCAAGATAGGCTATCAATATCTGATTGATGGGGGGTGGGTGGGGGGATCTGACATGTGATACCCCCAACATACAGTAAAGAGACAGTTTACTGTGTATGAAGGTGTCAATGCAGGGTGTCAGACCCCCACAGACAATATATTGATAGCCTACTTTAATGATAGGCCATCTATAAAAAAAAAAAAAAGTCCCCAAAAAACTCTTTTATATACCGTATTTTTCACCGTATAAGACGCACTTTTAGCCGGGACTCGCGGCTAATACAGGACATCACGGATCGCGGTGATGCCCTGTATTAACCCTACAGACGCGGTGATCAAAGCTGAAGCGAAAGTGACACTAACCCGGCTCCTCAGTCGGGCTGTTCGGGACCGCCGCGGTGAAATTGCAGCGTCCCGAACAGCTTACAGGACACCGGGAGGGACCTTACCTGCCTCATCGGTGTCTACTCCGTGCCGGGATCCCCTGCATGACCGGCGCTCTCCTTCGACGTCATCACGCCGTCATGCACGCCGTCCCGTCATCCAATAGGAGCGGCGTGCGTAGCTACGTGATGACGGTGATGTGATGACGGCGACGGAGAGCGTGAATCCCGGGGAAGAAGACGTCCGGAGCATCAGGGACACCACGGGGATGCGGCAACAGCGATAGAGCGACATCCAGGGCAGCGTTGATGAGCGGCAACGGGTCCTGGGTGGTGGGGACATGTGAGTGTTACCTCCTATACCAGTGGTTTTCAACCAGCGGACCTCCAGATGTTGCAAAACTACAACTCCCGGGCATGCTGGGAGTTGTAGTTTTGCAACATCTGGAGGTCCGCAGGTTGAAGATCACAGTTGGGTTCAGAATCTTTTTTTTCTAGATTTTGCACCTTTAAAATTGGGTGCGTCTTATATGCTGGTCCGTCTTATAGGGCGAAAAATACGGTAATCACTGTTAACAACTTATTTTATCCCAAAATTATGCAAAAAAAAAAATAAAACAAATAAACAACCCCTAGTGCAGGAGCATTGGTAAGGAAAAGCAGCCTATTAGACAGAATTCCACTCAGCAGATGATGTCGTGCTAGGAGCACAGCATCCAATGTCCCCCTTGTACACACACATATGACGGTAGCCGCTTCCTGGTCCTCCTAGTTAATCCACCAAACAGTGTGATCTTTATCTTTAAATGGACTGTTTTATATTTAAATTTTCTAATAGGAAATATTATGTACTTAGTGTCATGAATGGATGTGCATATTATCTCAGTATTGTTTCTTCTTTGCAAAACTGCTATTTTATATTAATACTGTGCTTTGTAAAACGTCTGATTTTTGGTGCCGATTAGGCGTCTAAAAAACTTTCTCTGCTGTTATATTATACGCAAGAACCTGACAAAGAAAACTGCCTGTTATTCAATGGTAACAGCTAATTTTACATCATTTCGATTATACATTCTTTTGTATTTTTCCAATGAAAAATATTCATCAGTGTATTAGACATAATGATCATTAAGCATTCTGCTATTGTGTAAATACAATGGTTCATACCTTTATGTTTCATTAGTTGAGCTTTTTAATAGTATTGTGTAGTGATCATTTTGTACTTTTTGCACTTACAGGCATGGGCACTTTTTAAAGGCAAATACAGAGAGGGTCTTGACAAACCAGATCCTCCCACATGGAAGACAAGATTACGCTGTGCTCTAAACAAGAGTAATGACTTTGAGGAGTTAGTAGAGAGAAGTCAACTGGATATATCAGACCCATATAAGGTGTACAAAATTGTCCCAGAAGGATCAAAGAAAGGTAAGACATCCTACCCCAATTTGTTCCTTTTTCATATGTGGTTATGACAATTCCTTTCAATGACGTCTGATAGTTTTATTATCAGAGGTTTAACCGCTGCACACCTAGTGCAACAAATTCTATATATCTCCGTAGTCTTCTTTGTGTATAAGAGAATCCTTTATACAGAACAGATTCAGGGCAGCCAGAGGAAATTTGGTTTCGAAAAAAAAATGACGTTCTTGAAGTATTATAATGCCTATTCCCTTCATTATTAAAAAATAACAAACCTTTGTATCATTACAGGAATAAAACAACTTGGCACAGAAGATAACCAGTTAATAGTGAACCATCCATTTGCCGTACCTCAAGCCTATACTTCTCTACAGCCACATGCTCAGGTTAGTAGCATGAAGAGATATGGTCTCCATGACCATCAGTGTTAAAGGGGCATTCCAAAGGATAGGGGATAAGATGTATAAAGCCGGAATACCCCTTTAAGGCCATATTACACAGCCTGAGCAGCTGAGTAAATGAGCATCGATATCGTAGATCAACACTATTACACAGCTCAGGAATAGTGTAGCCAGAGCCACACAAACCATTACTAGATTGTTCATACAACCCTTTGGCTCAATCAGCCGCACATTCCCTATTATACGGAGATGTGCGGCGAATCGCTGACCATTTTTTGATGGGTTGAAACAATCTGATCGGCCAATGAACAATGCAAATGCTGGTTCGATGGCTGATCACAACCATATTACACAGGGTGATGTCGGTCTGTTTGTCTGGTAATCGCCCTGTGTAATAGGGACCTTAAACATTTCAAACATATCATTGGCACAGTAATTGATGTATTCAGCATTCATTGAAAATTCTGCAACTTAACTGTCTTTTGATGGTGGGTAGTCTGGTGTCTCAGTTTGCAGCAATCTTTTGGTGTTGTTTCTAAGTACATCTAGGACCAAAGGAACATCTCATCCTGGCCATTTAACCCTGCCTCCCCCCTCCCGCTCTAATTGGGCACCGGGTTTTTCAGAGACCCTTTAGGAGACTTGGAAAAACTCTCTGAAGCCAGCCCTGGGGACCTAGACCCAAGAACTGCCTGTTCAGTTAAGGTGCCCATACAACTTATACTAAAGTCAGACAAACTTGTCAATTTTGCTCCCCCTTCCCCCCAAGCTGCTTACCCTTCCTCTCACCATAGAGAGCAAACACATGAATGTTCGGCCATGCCAAAAAGTTTATACGTATGAGGCATTCTGGAGACATAACTGCCTTTACTACTTCATTCAGCAGATAAAAATATAAACCCTAAAAGAACCACCACCTGAATGTTTCAGATATATTAAATTAGGGCAGATTTTCTTTTTCTTCTATAGTACAATTTATATACAATCAAAAATGTCCTCTTCTTTTTTAACAGGTGCCACACTTCATGATGCCACATGAACGTACCTGGAGAGACTATGAACAACCCCATCCTGATCTCCCTTACCAATGTGCAAGTGTCCCCTTTACAGCACGTAGTCACCTATGGCAAAACCCATCCTGTGATAACAGTAAGAACAATATTATTCTGTTACTTAGTAGTTTTTTATATTGATCAGAACTTGTCGATTGAAGTTCTGTTAATACGAATTTAAGCTACTTGAAGTCTCTATTTTATCAGTGTGTTCAAAACCACATGAACCCGTTGTCCCCACCCTTGAGTACAATGTGTTAAAATCTAAACTTTTCAGATGACTATTATATCTGATATATAAGCTTTGGTGAACTTGGGAATAGATATTATACAAAACATCATGACTTCTGTATATTTCTTAAGAGAATTCTGTGGTTGAATAAAATAGAAACATTGCCAGGAAATCAGATTTTGTGGTTGCATGGCGATTTCTTGGGAAGTACTTGTCTTGGCACAGAGTGGAAGCACATACATATACAGTGTGGCAAAAAAGTATTTAGTGAGCCACCAATTGTGCAAGTTCTCCCAATAGATGAGATGAGAGAGGCCTGTAATTTTCATCATAGGTATACCTCCACTATGAGAGACATTATGAGAAAAAAAATCCATAAAATCTGATTTTTGAAAAATGTATTTGCAAATTATGGTGGAAAATAAGTATTTAGTCAATAACAAAAGTTCATCTCAATACTTTGTTATATACCCTTTGTTAGAAATGAGGTCAAACATTTTCTGAAAGTCTTCACAAGGTTTTCACCCAGTCTTGCCGGTATTTTGGCCCATTCCTCCATGCAGATTTCCTCTAGAGCAGTGATGTTTTGGGGCTGTCGCTGGGCAACACGGACTTTGAACTCCCTCCAAAGGTTTTCTATGGGGTTGAGATCTGGAGACTGGCTAGGCCACTCCAGGACCTTGAAATGCTTCTTATGAAGCCACTCCTTCCTTGCCTGGGCGGTGTGTTGGAGATCATTGTCATGCTGAAAGACCCATCCACGTTTCATCTTCAATGCCCTTGCTGATGGAAGGAGGTTTTCACTCAAAATCTCACAATACATGGCCCCATTCATTCTTTCCTTTACACGGATCAGTCGTCCTGGTCCCTTAGCAGAAAAACAGCCCCAAAGCATGATGTTTCCACCCCCGTGCTTCACAGTAGGTATGGTGTTCTTTGGATGCAACTCAGCTTTCTTTCTCCTCCAAACACAACAAGTTGAGTTTTTACCAAAAAGTTTTACTTTGGTTTCATCTGACAGAAGACATTCTCGCAATCCTCTTCTGGATCATCCAAATACTCTCTAGCAAACGCCAGATGGGCCTGGACATGTACTGGCTTAAGCAGGGGGACACGTCTGGCACTGCATGATTTGAGTCCCTGGTGGCATAGTGTGTTATTGATGGTAGCCTTTGTTAATTTGGTCACAGCTCTCTGCAGGTCATTCACTAGGTTCGCCTGTGTGGTTCTGGGATTTTTGCTCACCGTTCTTGCGATTATTTTGACATCATGGGGTGAGATCTTGCGTGGAGCCCCAGATCAAGGGAGATTATCATTGGTCTTGTATGTCTTCCATTTTCTAATAATTGCTCCCACAGTTGATTTCTTCACACCAAGCTGCTTGCCTATTACACTACCATACTGCCAGGATCAGACTTCCCACAGAGTTAATATTGTCAACCTGAAAAATATACAACAAGGAAAAAAGAGAATTGTAATCTCAAACCAATATGTCCTGTTGATATAGCATCTAATGCATTAATCCAGACTCACATGACCCTCAGCTGGAGCACCTACAAAGGAAGACAATAATACCACTAAGTCTACTGGACCCAGGCCCTCCTATAAGGAACAAAAGTTTTATCAATTGGTACTCATATATAGGCGATCCTGGTATTTTCAAGCCAGTGGTATGCCCACTGCTGTTTTGAAAATACTGGGATCGCTTATATGTGAGTACCGCTTGATTAGTGGCCAATTTTCACTCAGCGGGAAGCCCTGATCCTGGCAGTATGGTAGTGGGTCATACACATGACCAGGAAATTGTTCATTACAATTGACAATATGCGCATAGGGGCATGATTTGCATAAACTGATATGTTGTATACTGCATGATTTGCATAAATTGTGTATACTGCGGCTGTGTTGATAATTTTGATTGTTTTAATTGTAAATATTAAAAGTTAAGTCTTAACCATCTTCCGTTAGTAGCATAGATAGCTTGGTTTTTTTGGTTTCTATTTATTGGAAGGTTACTCCTAGTGTGGTTCCCTGCAGGACCAATACAATAAGACATTTTCTACAGCAATAAGGTTCAGTTTTGAAACACATAGTGCAGCTTTAGTGGGCTCAAAGGCAGGCGTCTAAGATAATACAATAAATGGGTAGACAACAGTACCCAGAAGGATTATTAAAATGGTGGTTATTTGTTTAGACAAATAACAATACATTCATGTATATTTATTATATCACCCTAAATTAATAGTCATTCTCTCATGGAGGGTGGAGTGTTTATCTATGAAACAATAGAATTATATTTTTATACTTCTGCTTTGTGTCTAATGTTCTTGCATTCTTCCAATTGTTTTGCCCAAATTGTATTTGACCTAAATTTATTGTAGAATAATTTTCACCAAAATAGCCAAATACACATTCAATTCCACATAGCCAGTGAACCATACTGCAAACTATAACACCAGGCAGACAAGCAAGCTTTAGGGAATCCAGGATCAGTATCTTGTATTTTATGTTTTCCTGCTCCTCTTACTAATAGAAAGACTTCCTGCTGTTGCGGGAAGCAGTTCTGTGTCGAATAAAATATAATACAATATAGTCTTAGGACTTAGGTCTCAGATATACTGGTTACTTTCTAAGCCCTCTAAATCCTAAAATAACGAGAATGCTTTTAGTAACTAGCTTATATTGCTTTTGAACCTTCTAAAAGTGGAGCTCTTACCTATATTGGTCAATTACCAGCTGCCGTATGTGTAGATGATATTGTACAACTAGTGATCTATTCGGTAAAGGTAGCTGCTTCTTTTCTGAAAGGCCACACATGAATATGATTCATACACTATAGTACATCCTAGGAACTAGAGCTAGTGAACTGTACATGAAGGTTTACTGGGTAAACCACAATTCATCAGAGCAGTGGTATAGAAACCAGTGTGAGAATCTTATGCCCTTTATGCAGAGTTATATGTATGTTCTGTAGTACATGTCTTTGTGTATTTTCTTCCAGCAAGTAAATGTGGAGTTGTTGTTGATAATTGTACGATTGGATAATATAATATGAGAAATGTCTTTGTATTTTTTAATAGGTTACCAGGTTACTGGCTCTTTTTATGCTTGCCCACCAGCAGAGTCGCAAACTGCTGGACTACCAATAGAACCAAGCTTACGATCTGGAGAAGCTATTGCTTTTTCAGGTAAGTTGCCCAATTCAGCAAAAGCAGACTGCAATGCCTAATGCTAGGACTCCTTAATGCCTTGGTAAATGCCAATCTAGTATTCTGTACGTGTGCAGTAATAATGAATATTATGATTTATTTTTCATGCCTTTTGCGAGATGAGCTTACCTCTTATCTCTACTATTCACAATGCTGGAAGGCTTGTATGTCTGACTTCCCCTATTCCCATAAGGCCAGTAAATATAGCAGAAGGGAGAACTAAAATAATGGTTGAGTGGGCTGTGAAGATAGTACATGTTAGGGACTCAGTCATGCCATCAAACTTTTCTGCAGATGGTACATGATGCACGTATTCAGCCGTTTTCCTTACTCACACCAAGATTACTAACAGATAAACCAGCTGGGATGTAATTGATCACTACTATAGGATAGTTGAAAGAGTTGCCTTAGTCTAATTGACTTACACTTACTTCCTAGACTGCCGGCTTCATGTCAGTTTATATTACCGAGATACCCTGGTTGGTGAAAGAACAACATCCAGTCCAGAAGGGTGCAGGATTTCACATGGACAGTGCATGGAAATAAGTCGCATGGACCAAATCATGTTTCCTTACCCTGAGGACAATAGTCTACGCAAAAACATTGAAAAGCTGCTGAGCCACTTAGAAAGGGGTGTACTTCTCTGGATGGCCCATGACGGAATATATGCCAAGAGACTGTGCCAGAGCAGAATTTATTGGGAGGGACCTTTGTCCATGTACAGTGATCGTCCTAATAAGCTGGAACGAGATGTGCCTTGCAAGCTATTTGATACTCAGCAGTTTTTAACAGGTAACTTTTGTTTGTGCCACATTTTTAGTCATTTAATACTCAATATGTTGAATAAAGAACAAAAAGGGACCACAGGTCAATATAAGCCAGTTTATTTATTTACTCGATCTTAAAAATACACATACGGTTCTATATATTATACTTACATTCATTTGGTAGGTAAGAAAGTCACATGGTATACATTTGTAAGTGGGTACACAGAGTTTGTTCTCGTATGTTACTGTGGAGATGCATAGATCTACATAGCAGATAAGAACATATTGGTGAGAACATTTTGCTAAAGACTATCTACAAACTTTCTTAATTTTTACATAAAATTACGATTTTTTTGTGCTAATAAATGTTGAGTAATAAATGTTTGTGTGAGGAAAGGTTTGTGAAATTTTTACAATTTTTTAAGGGATCTTCTAAGGGGTCCAAACCTACATGTTTTACTATACTTTAAAGTGTAACTACCCCCTAAAATAGGCTTGTATAGCGGCACACACAGTGCACTAGGGCTTCACAAGCATATTGTAGGCATACCTTTATAGATAGATCAGGCTGCTGTATACATACAAAAAAGCATTTGTGATCCCTCAGGGTGTCAGCCCAACAGTCCGAGAGGTGGGGCCTGGGGTCTGCTATGCTCCGGCTATATTGTGCTGATTGACAGATGGCGCATGCACAGCATCAACAGCATAGCGTAGCCAGAGAGAGGTGGAGTGGCCCCAGAGCATAGAGGACCCCATCTCACCAAGTGTTCAACTGATTCCTGGATGGCTTAAAAATGTGAGTATAAAGCAGCATGTGATGCCCTTCTGCACTTTGTTTGCAGCATCACAAGCCTATTCTAGGCGACAGTTACACTTTAACACATAGTAAATTATAAGTTGCAATGAAATGACTTATGTACTGATGTCTATACATCTCATATTAAAGGGGAATAAAGATCTGTCTAGCACGGTACTTAAAGGGGTATTCCAGGAAAAAACTTTTTTTTATATATCAAATGGCTCCGGAAAGTTAAACAGATTGGTAAATTACTTCTATTAAACAATCTTAGTCCTTTCAGTACTTATGAGCTGCTGAAGTTGAGTTGTTCTTTTCTGTTAAAGTACTCTCTGATGGCACGTGTCTCAGGAACCGCCCAGTTTAGAAGCAAATCCCCATAGCAAACCTCTTCTACCCTGTGCAGTTCCTGAGACAAGCACAGATGTCAGCAGAGAGCACTGTTGTCAGACAGAAAACAACAACTCAACTTCAGCAACTGATAATTATTGATAGGATTAAGATTTTTTAATAGAAGTAATTTACAAACCTGTTTAACTTTCTGGAGCCAGTTGATATAAAAAAAAAAAAAGTATTTTCCTGGAATACCCCTTTAATAACGTATTTTAAAAATATCAATGGCCCAGATTTATCAATCTTCCCGAAACCCAAACTGTCTAGTTTCGACCATAACAACCAACAACAGTTCAGCTTTCAATTTACAAGAGCTTGTTAAGAAATAAAAGCTGAGCTGTGATTGGTTGTTTGGGCAAAACCAGAGTTTTGGTTTTAATCTTATAAATCTGAGCCAGTGGCTTAAATCTTAAAATTTTTACATATTTTCTATTTCTCAGAATTACAGGCATTTGCTCATCATGGACGCCCAGTTCCAAAATTTCAGATCGTTTTATGTTTTGGGGAAGAATTTCCGGATCTTCAAAGAGGAAGAAAACTTATCACAGCTCATGTAGGTGTTTTCTTTTACAGTTCTAGCATAATTTTCTGTATAATAAATGATCCTGATGTAGCTCTATTTAATAATTCGGAAAACTTAGAGTTTAACAGAATTTGGTGAAATATATATCACCAATACCTTAGAAACTCTTTCATTTCATAAAAATGGGAAGGGTAATATTTGGTAATATTGACCACAGTGAGATTTGGTAATGGCCGACTGAAACTTGAGCCACTGGCCAACATAGTTAAGCTTCATTTACACAGTTGTATAATGGATCTGTTTTGTACAGATTCCTATTGTTTGGATATGTAACATAAAGCAAATACTACAACAAACTAGTGATCCAGCTCACCTTCCCTGATGTACGGTGCTCGGACCGGTCCCCGGCAAGGCATCCAATATTGAAGAAAGTACGGAGGGTCCAGCACTTCGTTGCAAGCAGCTTTATATACATCACACCATAAAAACGACAGTCAGTCAGACATGTTTTGAGCGCAAGCGCTCTTCCTCGGTGACCTCGAGGAAGAGCGCTTGCGCTCGAAACATGTCTGACTAACTGTCGTTTTTATGGTGTGATGTATCTTTAATAAAGCTGCTTGCAACAAAGTGCTGGACCCTCCGTACTTTCATTCTTCAATAAAGCAAATACTACCATGGTAGCCTATACTGTACCTTGTGTAACTAGATTTATAAGTACACTGAGTTTCATGGGCTCATGGAGGGACTATATGGCAGTTCTTATGGATCAATACTATGGACCTAAACTAATGACATCTGCTGAAATATAATGTTCATACATTTTCATGGGTCTTGGGCTAAAAGAAATGTGCATATGAGAGGGAAACCCCTGTCTGTGTACTTGTCCAAAATGTAAAGCCAACCCAAGCTGGAATCACCCCCTTCCCATTCAATAGGTAAGCAAGGTACTGTACCCATGTCTACATTATAGCATTGTGGATTTGGTAAGTATTAGGTATATTCTGAATGTAACAATGCTGCTTGTTTGGAGTTCTTCGTTTTACACTTGAGCACGGTGTCATTGTGTCATTTGTTTTCTAGGTTGAGCCTGTATTTGCAAGACAGCTTATTGGCTTTGCAGAACAAAATGGAGGACATTTTATTAGAGGATATGAATATTCAGATCTTATTAGCAGCGCAGAAGATTATCATCGAACTATTCGTCATGTCTCGCTTCAGGAATGAATTGTTAAGCTAGAACCTTTAGGTGACTTTCCAGATGACACATCAACACTTCAGTTGATAAAGCTATTGGCACAACTGTGGAAAACAATGTATAGATGATGAACTACTGCCTTTCATGTTTGACTGATAAAAGACATTTTGCATTGTGTTTTTAGTTTGTATTTGTAATTAGTCCCAATCTACAATATGTTTCTTGGTCTTCATATTTTATGTAGATTATATTTTATTGTTTAAAAACGGCAAATGGATTTGTAAAGTGGAATTTAACAAAGAGTATTCATATTGTATGTATTTTGGGACTGCAACTGTTCCAAATATGTTATTTTAAGTGAATGTTTTCTATTGTTACGCCAGTAAGTGCACATGAAGGGAGATGGTGTCAATCATTTTACAATGTGATAGATCTAAAGGGAGAAAATATTTTCTAAACAGCAGATTAAAGAAGAAACAGAAATATTAAAATGTGGCATAGCATAGATCTTCGTTTTAAATGAAAGGGAATAAATGTGATCAATTTACTGAACCTCAAAAATAGGTTAATAATAAGTACTCCAGTACTCTAGTGTAAATGTGTAATTGATCTCCCTTTATTTCATTTTCAAGGACGTGTACCTGTGTAATACACAATTTTTAAAATTGTGAAGACTTGAAGAAACTATGTATCTCTTAGACCATGCTAGTGTGGACAAGGTGCACATATCAATGGTGAAGATGCTGTTGTGGAAATTGTGGAATTTACCGTAATTTGCTAGCTTTAGGAATACACATCTCACAGATGTAATGTTTTGGGATATAATATCTCACACAAATCATTTAATTCCCATGTATGTATTAACAATGAAGTGTTTGCTCTTGTCAATGCTTAGCTTTTGCTTTAGTTTAAGTAGTATCTATATATAAATCGTAAAGATTGTAGAATACCACTGCTTTGCTGTGTGTCTGGTAACTATACTAGTTAAAGATTAATAAATGACCATTATTGGGTAAAAGATGTAGGTTGTAAGTGACCTTAAAGGGGTACTCCAGCCCTGAGACATCTTATCCCCTATCCAAAGGATAGAGGATAAGTTGTCTCAACGCGGGGGACCCCGCAATCTTGTATTCGCCACCCACCTGTTTGAGATGCACGCACGCGGCCGGAGTATCTTGACGTCACGACGACTCCGCCCCCGTGTGACGTCACCCCCTGCTATGCAAGTCTATGGGAGGGGGCGTGACGGCCGTCACGCCCCCTCCCATAGACTTGCATAGCGGGGCGGGCGGTGACATAACAAGGGGGCGGAGTCATGATGTCACAATACTCCGGCCGCGTAGTCGCCACCCGACTGTTTGTGAGCTGGCACCGCGGCGTGCAGCTCAAACAGGTGGGTGGCGAATAAAAGATTGCGGGGGTCCCCAGCAGCGGGACCCCCCGCGGTGAGACAACTTATCCCTCTCAGGGCCGGAGTACCAATTTAACCATTTCCCCTGTTTGATAACACCCATGCACCATAGATATGTCCTTAGATCACTTGAACCTGGGGGTAACTACTCCATATAAACTGAGGTGGGGCCCCATAGATAAAAGTTCCCCTTCCCATTGTTATAGGAGTCTCATAGTTAAAGTGCAGTTAGTACAGATTGTGTGGAAAAGGAATTAGTTGTGTAGGAGAAGACAAATGTGGGAAACCAAAGGAGGAGGGAGAGACTTAGTGGGCAGAGTTGAGTCCAAAGCCACTATAAACTAAACATATCTTTGTTCATAAGGAAGTGGGTCCTGTTGATAGCTTTGCTCTACAGCACAATGGTTACAAGTTATATTATAGAAATATCAATACAAAGAGATTTAGCCACAAACTGTGTATGAATAAGTCAATTGTGTAGTTTCCAAAGTAATCCTTATACCTTAAAGGGAGGCTTGATTGGTCTAATATCAGTCACAGTAGAAGACTTAATCACTATAAGCCACGGATTTCAGTATTACCACATTTACTGAATAGAAGTGTTGTGGTGGGGACCAGGGCTTGTAGTCATAATATAAATACCAAAATGTGGCCTTATTATAACTGCATGAAAGTGCCTAAAGGCATAGTTTACTGTGAATTTTCCCCCTTTTAGGATTCATTTTGAATTTTAAGAAAAACTGCACTGTGAATCATTTCCAATAATAAATGTTGAAAAGTATAAATTAGGGAATTAATGTGTTGTCAATAATGTTTTGGAGATAGAACATCACATGCTTAAAGGGGTGTCCAGTTTAATGAAAATAAAGTCAAGTAAATTAAAAGTCCTGTAACTTGTGATTTAGGAGGGGATTTATTAAGGTTAAAAAAAAAATGAAAAATTTAACACAAGCCTCATTTTGCTGTGTTTTAGTCACTTTTTACCTCCTCTGACAAAGGGGTATTGCTTTGGTATAAAAGGGGCATTGTTTAAAGGGGTACTCCAGAGGGAAAACATTTTTAAAATCAACTGGTGCCAGAAAGGTCTACAGATTTGTAAATTACTTCTATTAAAAAATCTTAATCCTTCCAGTAATTATCAGCAGCTATATACTACAGAGGAAGTTGTGTAGTTCTTTTCTGTCTGACCACAGTGCTCTCTGCTGCCACTTCTGTCAGTGTCAGGAACTGTCCAGAGCAGGAGCAAATCTCTATAGCGAACCTCTCCTGCTCTTGACAATTCCATAAAAGTTCACAAGATAAAAAGTACTTTGAAAAAATAAATAAAAATGAGGACATTTATCAAGCATCATGTGTGAATATGATACGTTTTGCCCAATTGAAATTGGCATAAGGGAGAAATTGCAAGCTTGAAAACTGGGGTGAAAAAGTCACTCCAAACTGATACATTGAAGCAAGCTATAGGTAAGATTAGTGCTCTTGCTACTCAGTTTAGCTCACAGGGCATTGCTGAGATGTCATTAAAGGGGTACTCCGGCCCTGAGACATCTTATCCCCTATCCAAAGGATAGGGGATAAGATGTCTCACCGCAGGGGTCCCACCACTGGGGACCCCTGCAACCTTGTATTCGCCACCCACTTGTTTGAGCCAGCTCACAAACAGCCGGGTGGTCACCACGGGGCCGGAGTATTGTGATGTCAAGACTCCGCCCCCGTGTGATGTCACGCCCCCTCCCATAGACTTGCATAGCGGGGGTTAATGTCATACAGGGGCGGAGTCTTGACGTCACGATACTCCAGCCCCGTGGTCGCCACCTGGCTGTTTGTGAGCTGACACCGTGGCGTGCAGCTCAAACAGGTGGGTGGTAAATACAAAATTGCGGGGGTCCCCAGCGGCGGGACCCCTGCGGTGAAATATCTTATCCCCTATCCTTTGGATAGGGGATAAGATGTCTCAGGGCCGGAGTACCCCTTTAAATATGTAGGGGATATGGGCCTGTGAATGTAAAGCAAACATACATTGGGGAACTGAAATGTAACCTATAGACTTCAGTATGTGTTACTTCTTTCACGTATGCTGCTATCTATGAAATCTATGATAATAAAGTAATAATGATAAAGTATGATAATGTCAGATCTAATATTATCACTGGGTAGTGTAGTTAGTTAATCCCCTACCTGAACTAAAGATGATTTTTTCTTTTGTATTATGGCCTGACTGTGAGACCTGCAGCCAGCCCGGGACCGGTGACCGTACAATGGACACAACAATGCCTTACTATCCCATAAATGTGCCTCCACTGAAAATGGAATATATGTGTAAACATGATGTAACCCTACTACTTCTTTTAATAATGCTGCTATATGGGCAAAAAGATTTTGCCTAATGATAGAAAATATTGCTGAAATGCTTAGAAGAAAAGCCTCTAGCTTTTATTTCCTATTAACTGGAACAAGATGTGACCCTACATTACTAGAGCTCAGTTTGGATACAGTAGTATTTTATTTTTTTTCATGCTAGTTGTGCTATAAGCTCAGGTATATATAATCATGTTTACTGACAATGAATGTAAATCCTACTTTTTAATGTGGTGGCGGGGTGTGAGGTGCAGGGCAGATGTTGTTACCCTAGGGGCAGATGGCATTTACCCCTTGTATTCATGACGCCAGGGTGTGGTTTAGCCTATAACCACCCGAAGGTATACCGCTGTATCCTGGGCTAGGCACGGGGGGAATTTCTGACGCCAAGTTATGGACAACGGTAGCTTTACTGAGGGTAGACAGTTGGTAAAGTCTATACAGTTCAGCCAGGGCCCAGGGAAGTGACCAGTAACTCAGAGACCTTAAGGGCTTGCTGGGACTTGTAGTAAGACTAGGCAATTTAGTTCAGGCCATGTTGCTTGACAATTTGGCAGAGACTGACTTAACTTTGACTGATGTCGGACAATGCTGCAGGTTTAGCTTACTTGCACTTGACTGTGGCTGCAGGACATGACTTGAGGCCTCCAATACTCTGGACACACACACTAGGCACAACTGACCTCAGCAAAGACTTGGTGCAAGAGAAAAAGAAGCTAGCTCCACCCAGGGCTTACATGAGGGAAACTAGCAGGGAGCCCATAGGTCACTCTTGGGGTCAGCTGGTCACTGATACCTCCTCGGTAACAATAACATGGTATATCACATGGTATTACTCTTAAAGTGATAACACATTTTATACAGTACAATATATTTATAATGGGGCAACTAATGCAGGGGGCCTTGGGGACACTGAAGGATGCTGCCTGACAGGGCAGTGAAGGTACATGGTAACACCTCCCATACTGGGCCACCACATTAACACCTCACAATAATCCGGAGAATCAAACTTTATTTTTATGTAAAAACTAACATGTTTTATTGTTTGTAAAATGTGCATTTTTTATTAAAAAAATAAATAAAACTGGAAAACATATGATACGCATGTATAATACAGGGGAGTGGTGTTACAGAGCATGGTTTGGCACTGATATATTCTTAGATGTGTTGTGTTTTAGACAGCAAAAATGGCCCTCATTTACTAAGAGTGGAGTTTAGTTTTCCCTTCAGGTATTTTCCATGGTTTTTATAAAAAAAAAAAAATCCTTAATTTTGCTTTTCCCTGCATTTTGCTTTTTTTTTTTTTTATCACAAATTTTTTATTAAACTTTTTTGCATAAAACAAACAATACACAAATACAAAAGTCCCCCCACCCACAAAAAAACACCCCCCTCACCCCCAAGTCCCGTGTCTTTTTTGCTTTTTTACAACTGTTCTGAGCTGTCGGGTTTTCCAGAGCTGAAATCTACCCCATTTTATGTGGGAACATTAGTAAATATATGGAGATTTTTCAAAAATGTTGGGTATATGCCCCTTTCAGTGGCTATGTCCCTTTCCCTGGCATCCATGTCCCTTTTTTAGGGTATTCTGTGTAAAGTGGAGAGTCAGTAGGGTTTTTTTGATTTTTTTTCCAGAAATTCTAGCGTATGACACGAAACACAAAAAACTACAAAATCTACTTGGGAGCCTTAGTGAATGAGGCCTCATGCACATAGCTGTATTATGAAGTCCCGTGGTACAGATTTGTAACCCAGTGAATGTAACCTGCTATGGAGTTGATTTTATCCGGAAGAACATGTTTTTTTTCTTTTCTTACACAATCTTTTTCTTCGACACTACAGCTTTATTCTCTCCAAGAAGTGCTGTTTCTTGCTAAGAATACAGTGCCTCATAGACATCAAGTAGCAGCACACAGAAGACCTTCAGGTCCTCAAAACAGACCCATAGAGACTTCATGAGCCCTATATGTGCTTGAAAAAAGTTCTGATAGGCCCTCAGAACTACAGACACAGTGGTCCCATCATATCTATAGTGCCCTTGGTGGCATGGCCTTAGTATAAAAATGTGGGGTGGGTGGCCTAAATGCACAAGAATTTTGGTATACAATTCTGGTTTGAAGTAAGCAAACTTATAATTGGTCTAAACTTAGACCACATAGTTGTCAGATACCCCAGATATTTAGATCAGCCCAGTATACTTTACTAAATCTGGCCCATTTGGAGACTGGAGACTGGAGACTTTACATTATGAACTTAAACTATCATCTTATAGGGGGAGCTTTATCAAAACTTGTGCAGAGGAAAAGTGGAGCAGTTACCCATGGCAACCAATCAGATAAAAAAAAATTTCAGAAGCCTTTTAAAAAATAAAAATAAAGAAGTATCCTATTTTTCGCCCTATAGGACGCACCAGCATATAAGACGCACCCAATTTTAAAGGTGCAAAATCTAGAAAAAAAAGATTCTGCACCCAAGAGTAATCTTCAACCTGCGGACCTCCAGATGTTGCAAAACTACAACTCCCAGCATGCCCGGACAGCCGTTGGCTGTCCGGGCATGCTGGGAGTTGTAGTTTTGCAACATCTGGAGGTCCGCAGGTTGAAGACCACTGGATAGGAGGTAATACTCACGTGTCCCCGCCGCTCCGGACCCGTCACCGCTGCCCTGGATGTCACTCCATCGCTGTCGCCGCGTCCCCGGGGTGTCCCCGATGCTCCGGACGTCTTCTTCCCCGGGATCCACGCTCTCCATCGCCGTCATCACGTCGCTGTCATCACGTCGCTACGCACGTCGCTCCTATTGGATGACGGGATGGCGTGCGCGACGACGTGATGACGTCGAAGGAGAGCGCTGCCATGCAGGGGATCCCGGCACGGAGCAGACACCGATGAGGCAGGTAAGGTCCCTCCCGGTGTCCTGTAAGCTGTTCGGGACACCGCGATTTCACCGCGGCGGTCCCGAACAGCCCGACTGAGCAGCCGGGTTACTGTCACTTTCGCTTCAGACGCGGCGTTCAGCTTTGATCGCCGCGTCTGAAGGGTTAATACAGGGCATCACCGCGATCTGTGATGTCCTGTATTAGCCGTGGGTCCCGGCCGTTGATGGCCGCAGGGACCAACCCGATAGGTGTGTATTCGCAGTATAAGACGCACCAACTTTCCCCCCCCCAGTTTTGGGGAAGAAAAAGTGCGTCTTATACGGCGAAAAATACGGTAATCTGATTGCTATGGGAAACTGCTCTACGTTTCCGCTGCCTAGGTTTTGTATAGATTTCCCCCACAGAGAGTCCAGCAGATTAGACTACTGACTGACAATAACTAGCCTGCTTTACGAGAAGTTTGGTCAGGATTTCTTTTGGGGAAATCCAGGAAAGAAGTCAAATATGGCATAGGCTACTGATGTTCTTGGCACACAGATCTCATATGATGGAAGGGACATCTGAAGATATACTGTTGTTGATAGATGATAGCAGCCACTTGGCACCTTTTTAGTAATAAGGATAAACACTTCTGTCTAATTTTGTCTCATTTCTTACAGTTCCTGAACATGATAAGTAATACAAAGACTTATTTATGCAGAAAGTACTACAGAATAATGTCAGTTCACACCATCTCTTTCATTTTCAAATTCTCACGTTGCAGCCAGCATGGGCGTTATGGACAAAACCAATGAATTCAGCTGCACTACTTTATATAGTTGAGTCCCATATGTTATAATATTCATTTACTATGAAGTGTGGTTAGCCACTTGACAACAGGAAACCTATCAAAATGACTCCTGGAAGAACATCTACTGTATTTAAATGAAGCAAATGGTACATACAATATAAAGGTCATACAAATTTTCAAGACCAGAAAACAGTTGTCCAACTTACCAGCAGCTTCGAGTCAGTGTACGTTGTAGAAGGGTTTTACTACACAACATCAAAAAATATTGTATGTAGCTTCAAGAAAATTGAAAAATATTGCATTTAGTTTTCGAATTAAACAGGACAAGTCATACAATTCCATAGAATCATAGGTTTATAACCCTTGGGTAGTTAAAGAATTCATTCATAACTGCCCTGATGGTCAATAGTAATGCATTGCAACATTCTACATTCCATTAAAAGGCCCACAACAGATTTGAAAGGTAAGAAGCTACTAAACTTAACTGCATAAAATTGCAATAAACCTGAATTTTAATACCAGCATAGTAAATTACACAGACATTAATATCATTACCTAATAGTTGCATCTATTTAAATTTTTCTCTGACATGCTCTATTCCTTGATAACCCATATGTAATATTAAAGGTAAAGAATGAAAGTGCACAAATCCAAAAGAATAGATGTAATGAAGCACAGTACATATAGGGGCGGACTGTCAACACTTAGGGCCCTCGGACCAAAAAAAGGCAAGGGCCCCTGCTAGGCTCTGCAGCTCGTTAATTTTCTGCCATGCCCCTATTCCACACAAATCCCACACACAATAAACTAAAATGTAAATATGTAAGAAACACTTTAATGTAGGTAAATTTCCATGACCAATAATACTGGTATACAAGGAGTAAATATATACCACCACACAATAACTGGATAATAACGCCATACTGTATAAAACCACTATATACAGACCAGTATACCATACAGGATCTGTATACAATATAAGTGATTATATACAGGACCATATGGCGGTAGATTTCAGCTGTACACAGGATTTGTATACCATATAAGTGATTACAGTTACATTTTGGGACTCACAATTACATAGTTTCTGATCAGCGGCGTCCTCTTTCCTTTTCTTCTCCATCCGTATCAGACCGCTATGGGGATCTTTTAACATCTGCAGGACAAACATGTCAGACTCTGCATTTTTCCAGTGCCCACCCCTCCTCTACAAAATCTTTTCATCAACTGTAATAATGCCCTCCTTAGTGTCCTGCACAGTAAAAGGGCAGGTAGGTAGGTAGCCAGGTAAACAGGTAACTAGGTAGGTAGATCAGGAAGCCAGATATGTAGGTAGGTGACAAGCCAGGTAGGTAGGGGGCTAGCTAGGCAGCAACGTATGAAGGCCAGGTATGTACATAGTTAGGTAGCTGGGTATGTAGGTAGTTAGATAGCCTGGTATGTAGGTAAGTAGTTAGGCATCCAGGTATAAAGTTAGGTATCCCCCCTTCCTTGTAGGTATAGGCAGCAGAGTTAACCCCCTTCCCTGTAGGTATAGACAGCAGAGTTAACCCACCTCCCCCACAGGTATAGGCAGCAGAGTTAGCCCCCCACCCTTTCCCATAAGTACAGGCAGCAGACTTAACCCCCCTTCCCCATAGGTATAGGAACAGAGTTAAACCCCCTTTCTCCTTAGGTATAGGCAGCAGAGTCCCCCCCTTTTCCCATAGGTATAGGCAGAGTTACCCGTTCTCCATAGGTAAAGGCAGAGCTACCCCCCCCTTTCCTCAGAGGTATAGGCAGAGTTACCCCCTCCCTCTTAAGTATAGGCAGAGTTACCCCCTTCCCCATAGGTATATGCATAATCCCCCCATTCCCCATAGGTATAGGCAGAGTCTCCCCCCCTTTCACCATAGGTAAAGGCAGAGATACCCCCCTTTCCCCATAGGTATAGGAAGAGTTCCCCCACCTTTCCCCATAGGTATAGGCAGAGTCCCCCCCCCCCTTTGCCATAGGTATAGGCAGAGTTACCCCCTTTCCCCATAGGTATAGGCAGAGTTACTCACCCCCCCCCTCTTCCCCATAGGTATAGACAGAGTCTCCCCCCCTTTTCCCCATAGGTATAGGCAGAGTTCCCCCCCCCTTTCCCCAGAAGTATAGGCAGAGTCTCCCCCCTTCACCCATAAGTATAGGAAGAGTTCCCCCTTTCCCCATAGGTATAGACAGAGTTCCCCCCCTTTCCCCATAGGTATAGGCAGAGTTCTCCCCCTTTCCCCATAGGTATAGGCAGAATTCCCCCCCTCCTTTGCCATAGGTATAGGCAGAGTTACCCCCCTTTCCCCATAGGTATAGGCAGAGTTACTCACCACCCCCCTCTTCCCCATAGGTATAGACAGAGTCCCCCCTTTTCACCATAGATATAGGCAGAGTTCCCGCCCCCATTTCCCGATAGGTATAGGCAGAGTCCACCCCCTTTCCCCACAAGTGTAGGCAGAGTCCCCCCCTTTACCCATAAGTATAGGCAGAGTTCCCCACTTTCCCCATAGGTATAGGCAGAGTTCCCCCCCTTTCCCCATAGGTATAGGCAGAGTCCCCCCCCTTTCCCCATAGGTATAGGCAGAGTTACTCCCCCTTTTCCCATAGGTATAGGAAGAGTTACCCCCCTCTTCCCCATAGGTATAGGCAGGGTTAAAAAAATAAAAAATAGTGATGCTCACCTGATATCCCACGCAGCGATCTCCTCAGCAGCAGGGGCCCGCATCTTCTCCCCTCCACGGTACAGGCGCCGATGAGTGGTGTCATCGGTGCCTGTACTGCATGCTGTGTGGGGGCAGAGGTCACGTCTCCTCTGTGTAAGCTGCAGATGCGGCAGAGGGGACGCCTTCTCCTGTATGTGCGTGTATCGCACATACCGGAGAAGGCAGTGCTGTCTGCTGGGGATCTGGGACGAGTGTCCCAGGTCCTCAGTAGCAGCGGGGCCTTAACCCGGCTGGGCCCTCGGACAACGTACGATCGTAACGGCCGGTCAGTCCGCCCCTGAGTACATAAATTATCTCACATAGGCGATTCCATCCCTCACATTTTTGAAAATATTTTATTATCTTTTCATGTAACAACACAAAAAAAATATCCTCTGCTACAATGTACAATAGTCAGTGCACAGCCTGTAAAATAGTGTTTAATGTTGTGTCCCTTTAAAATAACTTAAAAGGGTTATCCAGGATTCGAGTGGTTTTTGAAAGAAATTTTCCTACGTTTTTCGATTCCTGGATAACCCCTTTAACACACAGCTATTAATGTCTAAACCAGTGTTTCCCAACCTTTTTCGGCTCGGGGCACCCCTACTGAAGTTGACGAGCCAAAAAAAAAAGGGAAAAAAGCCGCAATGCACAATATCCATTATCTATTTATCTGTGGGTATGTAGTTTACAGTCCTGCCTTATACAGCAACTCACATATGACGTCTTCTCTGATCAGCGTCGTTCCCTGTTCTTCTCTGTCTGGTCCGGACCGTCCTGACCATTTCTTCCAGCCGCAACTCTTCACCGTTAGGCTAGGTTTACACATAGGTTTATTTTTTGGAAAGCTGCCACTGCAGTTTTTGAGGCAAAGTCAGAAGTGGATCTAGTAGGAAGGAGAAGTATATGTCATTCCTTTATATTTCCCATTCCTTTTAAATACACCTTTGGCTTTGGCTCAAAAACTGCAGTGGCAGTTTTCCAAAAAAAAAAATGCCAGAAGAAAAACTATGTGGAAACCTAGCCTTAAACATGCAAAACAAATCTATTAGGCTCCGCACTTTACCAGCATTAGCCTCCAGATTCCCCTTTTACAAGTGAAGAGGAATACAGGGGTGTATAAGTGTAAAGGGATAACAGAGGGGTGTAGAAAGGTGTACATGCGTGACAGCTGTGTAGAGGAGTGTACATGCACAACAGAGGGGTATACATGGGTGACAGAGGGGTTTAGGGGGTGATAGATGGGTGTACAGGGGTGACAGAGGGGTGTTGAGGGTGCAGAGTAGTGTACATGGGTGGTAGAGGGGAGTAGGGTGTGATAGATGGGTGTAAAGGGGTGACAGAGGAGTGTTGGGGGTGTAGAGGAGTGTACATGGATTACAGAGGGGTGTACATGGGTGACAGATGGGTGTAGAAGAGTGTACATGGGTCACAGAGAGGGGACAGAGGCGCGTACATGGGTGACAGAGGCGTGTAGAGGAGTGTACATGGGTGGCAGAGGGGTGTACATGGGTGACAGAGGGGTGTAGAGGAGTGTACATGGATGGCAGAGGGGTGTACATGGGTGACAGATGGGTGTAGAAGAGTGTACATGGATGACAGGGAGGGCTTTGGGGTTGACAAGGGTGGACAAGAGTGATAAGGTGGTAACAGAGGTGACAAAGGGCCAGAGGGGTGAACATGGGTGACAAAGATGCGGTCAGAGGGGTGGACAATGGGGGTGAACATGGGTGACACAGGGTTGGACAGGGATGACAGAGGGGTGGATAGGGGGATGGCCAAGGGGGACATGGATGACAGGAGGGTGGACATGGGAGACAGGGGTAAGAGGGGTGGACAAGGGTGACATGCGGTTAAAAGAGGGGTGGACAGGGGTGATAAAGGGACAGAGGGGTTGATAAGGGGGTGGACATGGGTGACAAAGGTGTAGACTGGGGGTGGTCAGAGGGTTGGACAGGGGGGGGTGAACATGGTGACAGGGGGATGGACAGGGGTGACAGAGGGGTGGACACGGGAGATATGGGGGTGAACAGGGATGACAGGAGGGTGGACAAGGATGACAAGGGGGATAAAAGAGGGGTGACAAAGGGACAGAGAGGTGAATAGGGGGTGGACATGGGTGGCAGGGGGTAGACTGGGGTGTGGACAGGGGGGGTGAACATGGGTGACAGGGGGTAGACTGGGGGGGTGGACATGGGTGATGGGGTGGACTGGGGGGTGAACGTGGGTGACAGGGATGGACAGGGGGGTGGACATGGATGACAGGAGGGTGGACATGGGTGAGAGGGGGGATGGACATGGGTGATGGGAGGGGGGGTTTGGACAGGGTTGAGAAGGGGTAACAGAGGGGTGGAAAGGGTACAGTACCATAAGCAAGTTATTTTTCTTCACTACACCAGCATGGGTATTTGGCGCAGCTTCCACGTTCTTCCCCTCTCTGGCAGGGCACTCATTCACTGCACCGCAGGGTGGAGGGGGATGCTGGGGCATGGGTCACTACACCGGTCCGGCGCAGCTCCCGCCTTCTTCCCCTCTCTGGCAGGGCACTCACTCACTGGGCAGCAGGGGGGAGGGGTCACTGGAGGATGCTGGGGAATGCACGCACAGCAAAGCACACAGACTTTCCCCCCCCCCCCTCCCCCCTGCAGTGCGGTGAGTCACAGGCGCGCAGGCCAGGGCGGGAAATGTAAAAAAATTTTAATAAAATTATTTTGACGGCAAAATGCTGGGGCACCCTGGTTGGGAATCACTGGTCTAAACCATTATTTTCCAGCACTCTCTTCCAGGGGTACTTTGCCTATAGACATTTTATCCCCTCCATTTATGTCTATGGGAGGGGACATGATGGCCATTACGCCCCCTCCCATACACTTAATTGGAGGGGGCGTGACGTCACGAGGGGGCATGACATGAAGTCACGAGGGGGCGTGGTATGACATCACGTCTCCAGTCCCGGAAACCCAGCGTTTTTGAGACTGGAGAAGTACCCAGCACAGAATGCCGGGTGCTGCACAGAGATCGCAGAGGGGTTTCCAGTGGTGGGACCTTGCAATCAGACATCTTATCCCATCTTATCCTCTATCCTTTTGATAGGGGATAACATGTCTATGGGCGGAATACCCCTTTAAAGGAGATCTATAGTGCAAAATAACTTTATAAAGTTATAGATCGCAGGGGGTCCGAGCGCTGGGCCCCCCCGCGATCTTCGGTACGGGGCCGTGGCAATATACAGGAAAGGGGGTGTTCCGTACCCGCATGACGCGGCAGCCGACACGCCCCCTCTATGAATCCCATAGAGATACATGGAGGGGGAGTGTCTGCTCCGGCTTTCTGCTGGGTACGAAACTACACTTCTGGCAGACTGCCGCTGCCCGGTCCAGGAGATCCCGGGGGGCCCCAGCACTCGGACCCCCCGCGATCTATAACTTATCCCCTATCCTTTGGATAGGGGATAAGTTATTTTGCGCTGGAGTACTCCTTTAAGCCTCTTGGGCATGGAGTTCACCAGAACTTCACAGGTTGCCACTGGAGTCCTCTTCTTCTCCATGAAGACATCACAGAGCTGTTGGAAGTTTGAGTCCTTGAGCTCCCCCACCTTCCGTTTGAGGATGTCCCACAGATGCTCAATAGGGTTTAGGTCTGGAGTCTTCAAAGGAAGAGGATCATGTTTGCTTCAGTATGTCACAGTACATGTTGGCATTCATGTTCCCTCAATGAAGTGTAGCTCACCATTGCCAGCAGCACTCATGCAACCCCAGACACGCTTGTCTTTGTACTTCTCACCTGGTTGCCACCACACACACATAACACCATCTGAATCTAACAAGTTTTCCTTGATCTCATTGGATCACAGGACATGGTTCCAGTAACCCATGTCCTTAGTCTGCTTTTATTTATCAAATTGTTGTTTCTTGTGCATCTTCTTTAGAAGAGGCTTCCTTCAGGGACAGCAGCCATGCAAACCAATTTGATGCAGTGTGTGGATCCTCAGCGATCTTTTCCATAAGATGCCATATTGATCTCCTGTGACTAATATTAAAGAGCATGTGAGCATTAACACCAAATTTAAGACACCTGCTCCCCATTCACACCTGAATTCACATATGACTCCAGCGAGGCAAAATGGCTAATTGGGCCCAATTTTGACCTTTCCACTTTGTACTCACTTATGTTGCCAAGGTTTAGACATTAGACATGTGCAATTCGGTTCGGCACGAATGTCAAATTTACCGAATTTTGCCGTTTTTGTGCATTCGGGCCATTCCGAATGCACAAAAACATTTTTCGAATATTTCCGAATAGCAAAGATAAAACGAATAGCAACATAACGAATGCATTCATTATTCTCCGAATGCATGCGGTAAAAAAGCGAATGCATTCGTTATCCGAAAACAAATGCATTAATTATTTACCGAATGCATGCGGTAAAAAAACTAAAGTAAATAATTTTTTCTAATTTTTTTATTGTTCCTTGCGCTACACTGTTTCTGATTGTTAGTTATTGTTTTACTGTTACTAGTGTGCCTCCAGCTGTTGCAAAACTACAACACCCACCCAGCATGCGGCTGTCTGGGCATGCTGAGAGTTGTAGTTTTGCAACAGCTGGAGGCACACTTTGGCTAACACACGCATTTGCGCAATGCTTTTTAATTCATTTTCAAATTCCGCTGGCTTTTGTCAGAAATGAGTTACCAGGTCAATAACATTCATAGTAATTGCCGTGGGAACATTTTTCATTCATAAAACTGCAGGCTTAATTGGATAATTGCCGTGTAGAACGCTTAGGACACCAAACATTCTACACTGCAATTATCCAATTAAGTCTGCGGTTTTATGAATGAAAAATGTTCCCATGGCAATTACTATGCATGTCATTGACCTGGTAACCCTTTTCTGACAAAAGCCAGCGGAATTTGAAAATGAATTAAAAAGCATTGCGCGAATGCGTGTGTTTGCCAAAGTATGCCTCCAGCTGTTGCAAAACTACAACTCCCAGCATGCCCAGACAGCTGCATGCTTGGTGGGTGTTGTAGTTTTGCAACAGTTTGATCGATGCGTTTGATTGTCGGGTGATTTATGTATAACATCATGTTATACATAAATCACCCGACAATCAAACACATCGATCAAACACATCAATCATTCATACAGCATTCATTCATTCATTTACTCATTCATTCATTCAACATTACATTATGTATTAATATAAATCACATAAAATTATATTATCTTACCTGTCTTCCAATGTTCCGATCTCTGCGGCTGCCCTCTTTTCCTGCACACACTCCTGATAATGGTCCCCTGCTTAAAAAAGATTTACCCGAATGTACCCGAATACCGAATGTATACGAAAAATCAAACCCACCCGAATACGAATGTATCCGAAAAAAATCAAACCCAGACACCCGAATGTATCCGAAAAAATGTGTTCCTCGGACACCCGAATACTGAATGTATCCGAAAAAAATTAAACCTGGACACCCGAATACCGAATGGATCTGAAAATCAAAACTGAAAATATTACTGAACCGAAAATTTTATAAAAAACGAAACGGAAAAAAAAACGATAATTTTTCTTCTGTACATGACTATTAGACATTAATAGCTGTGTGTTGAGTTATTTTGAGGGGAAACAACATTAAATACTGTTATACAGGCTGTGCACTCACTACTTTATATTGTAGCAGAGGGTCATTTCTTCAGTGTTGTCACATGAAAAGATAGAATAAAATATTTACAGAAATGTGAGGGGTGGACTCAATTATGTGAGATACTGTAACATCACTGAGTTGACTGTGTTTATGTCCTTTCTTTTCAACCTGCTTCAATCACAGCTAGTTTTGCTTTACTAGATGAATACACCTCTCCCAAAATGAAACCAATAATGAATGGAATGAAACTAAAACATGACACTATTTTCTGTAGCATTTCTTCAGCATGTCTGCATCTATGGTTGTAGCAATGGAAAGTGAAAGTTGGAGAATCTAAATGCCAATGACAGAACTATCTATATTACCGATATTTGTTGTACTGTGGAGCCACTTTAACCCCTTAACCCCTTAAGGACTCAGGCCATTTTCACCTTAAGGACCCGGCCATTTTTTGCATATCTGACCACTGTCACTTTAACCCCTTAAGGACCGGGGTTTTTTCCGTTTTTGCATTTTCGTTTTTTGCTCCTTGCCTTTAAAAAATCATAACTCTTTCAATTGTGCACCTAAAAATCCACATGATGGCTTATTTTTTGTGCCACCAATTCTACTTTGTAATGACGTCAGTCATTTTGCCCAAAAATCTACGGTGAAACAGAAAAAAAAATCATTGTGCGACAAAATTGAAAAAAAAAACGCTGTTTTGTAATTTTGGGGGCTTCCGTTTCTACGTAGTACATTTTTCGGTAAAAATGACACCTTATCTTTATTCTGTAGGTCCATACGATTAAAATGATACCCTACTTATATAGGTTTGATTTTGTCGGACTTCTGGAAAAAATCATAACTACATGCAGGAAAATTAATACGTTTAAAATTGTCATCTTCTGACCCCTATAACTTTTTTATTTTTCCGTGTATGGGGCGGTATGAGGGCTCATTTTTTGCGCCGTGATCTGAAATTTTTAACGGTTCCATTTTTGCATAGATAGGACTTATTGATCGCTTTTTATTCATTTTTAAATTACATAAAAAGTGACCAAAAATGCACTATTTTGGACTTTGGAATTTTTTTGCACGCACGCCATTGACCGAGCGGTTTAATTAATGATATATTTTTATAATTCGGACATTTCCGCACGCGTTGATACCATATATGTCTATTTCTATTTTTAGTTACACTGTGTTTTTTTTTTTTTATTGGAAAAGGGGGGTGATTCAAACTTTTAATAGGGAAGGAGTTAAATGATCTTTATTCACTTTTTTTTTTTGCAGTGTTATAGGTCCCATAGGGACCTATAACACTGCACACACTGATCTTTTACATTGATCACCGGTTTCTCATAAGAAACCAGTGATCAACGATTCTGCCGCATGACTGCTCATGCCTGGATCTCAGGCACTGAGCAGTCATTCGGCGATCGGACAGCGAGGAGGCAGGTAGGGGCCCTCCCGCTGTCCTGTCAGCTGTTCGGGATACCGCGATTAGCCGCGGCTATCCCGAACAGCCCGACTGAGCTAGCCGGCAACTTTAACTTTCACTTTTAGCCGCGCGGCTCTGCTCTGAGCGCGCGGCTAAAGGGTTAATAGCGTGCGGCGCCGCGATCGGCGCTGCACGCTATTAGAGGCGGGTCCCGGCTTCACTATGACGCCGGGCCCGCCGTGATATGACACGGAGTTACTGTGTAACCCCGCATTATATCGGGAGAGCAGGACCAAGGACGTACCGGTACGTCCTTGGTCCTTAAGGGGTTAAGCATTAATAACTCTGGGATGCTTTTACTTTTCATTCTGATTCCGAGATTGTTTTTTCGTGACATATTCTACTTTATGTTAGTGGTAAATTTTCGCAGATACTTGCATCATTTCTTGATGAAAAATTCCAACATTTTATGAAAAGATTGAAAATTTTGCATGTTTTTACTTTTGGACGACATCAGAGGGCTTCAAAT
Source organism: Hyla sarda (assembly GCF_029499605.1). Classification (NCBI taxonomy): domain Eukaryota; kingdom Metazoa; phylum Chordata; class Amphibia; order Anura; family Hylidae; genus Hyla; species Hyla sarda. The sequence continues at coordinate 211,688,821 of NC_079193.1, read as the reverse complement.
TCAGCAGCAATTTTCAAATTTTTCACAAAATTTTCAAAATTTGAATTTTTCAGGGACCAGTTCAGTTTTGAAGTGGATTTGAAGGGCTTTCTTATTAAAAATACCCCATAAATGACCCTATTATAAAAACTGCACCCCTCAAAGTATTCAAAATGACATTCAGAAAGCTTGTTAACCCTTTAGATGTTTCACAGGAATAGCAGCAAAGTGAAGGAGAGAATTCAAAATCATCATTTTTTACAATGACCCAGTTTTTGAATTTTTACAAGGGGTAATAGAAAAAGCCCCCCAAAATTTGTAACCCAATTTCTCTCGAGTAAGGAAATACCTCATATGTGTATGTCAAGTGTTCTGGCGGGGGGGGGGGGGGGGGGGGGGGGGCAGTAGAGGGCTCAGAAGGGAAGGAGCGACAATGGGATTTTGGAGAGTGAATTTTGCTGAAATGGTTTTTGGGGGGCATGTAACATTTAGGAAGCCCCAATGGTGCCAGAACAGCAGAAAACCCCCACATGGCATACTATTTTGGAAACTACACCCCTCAAGGTGCGTAACAAGGTGTACAGTGAGCAACGACTTTTCGTTAAAGTTGGATGTGTAAATGAAAAAAAAAATTTCACTAAAGTGCAGTTTTTCCCCCAAATTTTAATTTTTACAAAGGGTAATGGGAGAAAATGCCCAACCAAAATTTGTAACCCCATCTCTTCTGAGTATATAAATACCCCATGTTAGGACGTAAAATGCTCTGCAGGCGAACTACAATGCTCAGAAGAGAAGGAGTCACATTTAGCTTTTGGAAAGCAAATTTTGCTGAAATGGTTTTTGGGGGGCATGTCACATTTAGGAAGCCCCTATGGTGCCAGAACAGCAAAAAAAAAAAAAAAAAAAAAAAAAAACTCATGGCATAATATTTTGGAAACTACACCCCTCAAGGAACTTAACAAGGGGTACAGTGATCCTTAACACCCCACAGGTGTTTGACGACTTTTTGCGAAAGTTGGATGTGTAAATGAAAAAAAAATATTTTTTTTCACTAAAATGCTGTTTTTACCCCAAATTTTTAAATTTTTACAAGGGGTAATAGGAGAGAATGACCTCCAAAATATGTAACCCCATTTCTTCTGAGTATGGAAATACCCCATGTGTGGACGTCAAGGGCTCTGCTGGCGCACTACAATGCTCAGAAGAGAAGGAGCGCCATTGAGCTTTTTAAAAGAGAATTTGTCTGGAATTGAAGTCGGCCATGTGCATTTACAAAGCCCCCCCGTGGTGCCAGAACAGTGGACCCCCCCCCACATGTGACTCCATTTTGGAAACTACACCCCAATTTTATAACGGGTGCAATGAGTATTTACACCCCACCCCACTGGTGATTGACAGATCTCTGGAACAGTGGGCTGTGCAAATGAAAAATTAAATTTTTCATTTTCACGGACCACTGCTCTAAAAAGGGGTGTAGTTTCCAAAATGGGGTCACATGTGGGGGGGGGTTTCCATTGTTCTGGCACTATGGGGGCTTTGTAAACACACGTGGCCTTCAGTTCCGGACAAATTTTCTCTTCAAAAGCCCAATGGCGCTCCTTCTTTACATCCACATATGGGGTATGTTCTTACTCAGAAGAAAAAATTTTGGGGGGCTTTTTTCCAATTTTCCCTTGTGAAAATGAAAAATTTAGGGTAACACCAGCATTTTAGTGAAACAAATTTTTTTTTTCATTTTCCCATCCAACTTTAATGAACATTTGTCAAACACCTGTGGGGTGTTAAGGCTCACTTTACCCCTTGTTACATTCCATGAGGGGTGTAGTTTCCAAAATGGGGTCACATGTGGGTATTTATGTTTTTGCGTTTGTGTCAGAACCGCTGTAAAAATCAGCCACCCCTGTGCAAATCACCAATTTAGGCCTCAAATGTAGATAGTGCACTCTCACTCCTGAGCCTTGTTGTGCGTCCGCAGAACATTTTACATCCACATATGAGGTATTTCTGTACTCAGGAGAAATTGCGTTACAAATTTTGGGGGTCTTTTTTTCCTTTTACCGCTTGTGAAAATAAAAAGTATGGGGCAACACCAGCATGTTAGTGTAAAATGTTTTATTCTTTTTACACTAACAGGCTGGTGTAGCCCCCAACTTTTCCTTTTCATAAGGGGTAAAAGGAGAAAAAGCCCCCCAAAATTTGTAGTGCAATCACTCTCGAGTATGGAAATACCCCATATGTGGCCCTAAACTGTTTTCTTGAAATACAACAGGGCTCCGAATTGAGAGAGCGCCATGCGCATTTGAGGACTATATTAGGGATTGCATAGGGGTGGACATAGGGGTATTCTATGCCAGTGATTCCAAAACAGAGTGCCTCCAGCTGTTGCTAAACTCCCAGCATGCCTGGACAGTCAGTGGCTGTCCAGAAATGGTGGGAGTTGTTGTTTTGCAACAGCTGGAGGCTCCGTTTTGGAAACACTGCCGTACGATACGTTTTTCGTTTTTATTGGGGGGGGGGGCAGTGTAAGGGGGTGTATATGTAGTGTTTTACCCTTTATTTTGTGTTAGTGTAGAGTAGTGTTTTTAGGGTACATTCACACTGGCGGGCGTTTACGGTGAGTTTCCCGCAGCCCAAACTTACATAGTTACATAGTTACATAGTTAGGACGGTCGAAAAAAGACATATGTCCATCAAGTTCAACCAGGGAATTAAGGGGTAGGGGTGTGGCGCGATATTGGGGAAGGGATGAGATTTTATATTTCTTCATAAGCATTAATCTTATTTTGTTCCAGGAATGTATCTAATCCTGTTTTAAAGCTGTTAATTGTTCCTGCTGTGACCAGTTCCTGAGGTAGACCGTTCCATAAATTCACAGTCCTCACGGTAAAGAAGGCGTGTCGCCCCTTGAGACTAAACTTTTTTTTCTCCAGACGGAGGGAGTGCCCCCTCGTCCTTTGGGGGGGTTTAACCTGGAACAGTTTTTCTCCATATTTTTTGTATGGGCCATTAATATACTTATATACGTTTATCATATCCCCCCTTAAACGTCTCTTCTCAAGACTAAACAATTGTAACTCCTTTAATCGCTCCTCATAGCTAAGATGTTCCATGCCCCATATTAGTTTAGTCGCGCGTCTCTGCACCCTTTCCAACTCCGCAGTGTCCCTTTTATGGACAGGTGACCAAAACTGAACAGCATATTCCAGGTGAGGCCGTACCAATGCTTTATAAAGGGGGAGTATTATGTCCCTGTCCCTTGAGTCCATGCCTCTTTTGATACATGACAATATCCTGCCGGCTTTGGAAGCAGCAGCCTGACATTGCATGCTATTCTGTAGTCTGTGATCTACAAGTACACCCAGATCCTTCTCTACCAGTGACTCTGCCAGTTTAATCCCCCCTAAGACATACGATGCATGCTGGTTATTAGTACCCAGATGCATAACTTTACATTTATCCACATTGAACCTCATTTGCCAAGTGGATGCCCAGACACTTAGTCTATCCAAGTCATCTTGTAACTTATGCACATCCTCTATAGACTGTACCGTGCTACAAAGCTTGGTGTCATCTGCAAAGATAGAAACAGAGCTGTTAATACCATCCTCTATATCATTGATAAATAAATTAAACAACAGCGGTCCCAGTACTGAACCTTGGGGTACACCACTAATAACCGGGGACCAATCAGAGTACGAATCATTGACCACCACTCTCTGGGTACGATCCATGAGCCAGTGTTCAATCCAGTTACAAACTAAAATTTCCAAACCCAAAGACCTTAACTTACCTGTCAGACGTCTATGAGGGACAGTATCAAATGCTTTAGCAAAATCCAGAAACACTATATCCACAGCCATTCCTCTGTCAAGGCTTCTACTCACCTCTTCATAAAAGCAAATTAGATTGGTTTGACAACTTCTATCCTTAGTAAACCCATGCTGGCTATCACTTATAATACTATTATCCCCTATGTATTCCTGTATGTAATCCCTTATAAGTCCTTCAAACAATTTACCCACAATGCACGTTAGACTTACCGGTCTATAGTTTCCTGGGGAAGACCTAGAGCCCTTTTTGAAGATTGGCACCACATTCGCCTTGCGCCAGTCCCTTGGCACAATACCAGACACCAGAGAATCTCTAAATATCATGAATAGGGGTACAGATATTACTGAACTTACCTCTCTAAGAACTCTTGGGTGAAGTCCATCCGGTCCTGGGGATTTGCTTACATTTATATCACTTAACTTACCTTGTACCATCTCTACATTAAGCCAGTTCAGTACATTACATGATGTGTTACCAGCACTGACCTGGCCAATGTCAGCTCCTTCTTCCATAGTGTATACAGAACTAAAGAACCCATTCAGTAGCTCCGCCTTCTCTTGATCGCCTGTGACAACCTCCCCATTATCATTATTAAGGGGTCCTACATGCTCTGTCCTTGGTTTTTTTGCATTTATATATCTAAAAAAATATTTAGGATTAGTTTTGCTTTCTTTGGCCACCTGTCTCTCATTTTGAATTTTTGCTGTTTTTATTACATTTTTACAGATTTTATTAAGCTCCTTGTACTGTTTAAATGTTATAGCTGACCCATCAGATTTGTATTTTTTGAAGGTTATTTTTTTGCTGTTTATTGCTCTTTTAACATCATGTGTCAGCCATGTAGGATTTAGTTTTAATCGTTTATATTTGTTCCCCTTTGGTATATATTTAGCTGTATAGTTATTTAGAGTTAATTTAAAGATGTCCCATTTACCTTCTGTATCAGTATTTGACAACACCTCCCCCCAGTCTATGTCCTGTAGTGCAGCCCTCAGCCCAGGGAAATTTGCCTTTTTAAAGTTATATGTTTTTGCCTTCCCCGCCTGTCTTTGTTTTCTACATTTTAAGTCAAAAGTAACTATATTGTGGTCGCTATTACCAAGGTTTTCCCGCACAGTTACATTACCAACCAGCTCTGCGTTGTTGGAAATGATCAGATCCAACAAGGCATCACTTCTTGTTGGGTCCTCCACAAACTGGCCCATAAAATTATCCTGCAATAAATTTAGGAATTGTCGCCCCTTTGTAGTTTTAGCCAACCCCGGACCCCAATCTATATCTGGATAGTTAAAATCTCCCATTATTACCACTGTACCTGCCCGGGCGGCCCTCTCTATTTGTTTATGAAGCCGAACTTCTATCTCTTCAGTGATATTAGGGGGTCTGTAGATTACCCCAAATATTATTTTTTCAGTATTTCCCTCCTTTTGTAATTCTACCCACAATGATTCCACATCCTCAGAATCATCACACACTATGGCATCGTTCACACTGACTTTCATACCACTTCTTACATACAGACAGACTCCACCACCTTTTCTGTTCATTCTATCCTTGCGAAACAATGTAAACCCCTGCAGATTGACAGCCCAGTCATGCGAGGAGTCCAGCCATGTCTCAGTGACCCCAACTACATCAATATGTTCCTCCAGTATCAAGGCCTCAAGCTCCCCCATTTTATTTGCTAGGCTTCTGGCATTTGTGAACATACACTTTACATTTCCATCCTTTATGTTATTGGGGTTAATGGGATTCAAGGGTGTAAGTTTTATTTTCCTATGAAGCCTATTCCTATTAACTATTCTAACCCCTCCCTCCGCTCCACCCCCAGGTACATTTATAATTCCCACCTCTCTATCTACACTATCTTCCCCCTCTTTGCTGTAGGTTCCCTCCCCCCAAGTCCCTAGTTTAAACACTCCTCCACCCTTCTAGCCATCTTCTCCCCAAGCAAAGCTGCACCCTCCCCATTGAGGTGCAGCCCGTCCCTACGGTAGAGCCGGTAACCGACAGCGAAGTCAGCCCAGTTCTCCATGAACCCAAACCCTTCCTTCCTACACCAGCTTCTGAGCCACTTGTTTACCTCCCTGATCTCCCGCTGCCTCTCTGGTGCGGCTCGTGGTACTGGTAGTATTTCAGAAAAGACTACCTTGGAGGTCCTTGCCTTAAGCTTGCGGCCTAAGTCCCTGAAATCATTTTTAAGGACACTCCACCTACCTCTTACTTTGTCATTGGTGCCAATATGTACCATGACTGCTGGGTCCTCTCCAGCCCCGCCCAACAACCTGTCAACCCGATCCGCGATGTGCCGAACTCGTGCGCCAGGCAGACAACACACTGTTCGGCGATCCCGGTCTTTGTGACAGATTGCCCTGTCTGTCCCCCTAATAATTGAGTCCCCCACCACTAGTACCTGTCTGGCCTGCCCTGTACTCCTCCCTCCCTCCTTACTGGAGCAGACACCCCCCTGGCGGTCAGAGGCGGTATCCTGCTGCAGTTCTGCTAGCTCTGTAATGGCATCCCCCTCATCTGCCAAGCGGGCAAACTTGTTGGGGTGTGCCAGTTCAGGACTAGCCTCCCTGACACTTTTTCCCCTACCCCTCTTTCTAACTGTAACCCAGCTAACTGCCTGACTGTCCTGCAACTCCGTCCCACTGTCCTCCCCCACCTCTATTCCCGAGAGTGCCTGCTCAGTGAGCAGGAGACTCCTCTCCATGTTGTTAATGCTTCTCATTGTTGCCAGTCGCCCCTCTAGATGCAGGATCTGGGCTTCCAAACGGACAACTAGCACACATCTCGCACAACAATATGCACCCTCAAACTGTTGTTCAAGGATTGCATACATTGAACAGGATGTACATTGGACTGCATTTTCCAACATGGAGGCCATCTAATTATGGGGATTTCACAAATGTATAGGAAAAAACAGACAGTCAAAATGACACTTAAAATTTTTTGTAGACCTTGTGGGTTCAAAAATTAAAACTCACAGCGATCTCAACCTCCTGCTTTCAAACTCCAGTTTTTGAAACTCCTCTTTCACGCCCCCTCTTACACAGCAACACTCAAAAAGAGCAAGCTCTCAATAAGAGTCCCAAGCTAAGATTTATACACCTGTGCCCAATCTACTCCTCCTCCCCCCAAAATAAGAATGTGGGCTATAGGCAGTCGCACCCACTCCACAGATTCACTCCGCACAACAGATAATCACAGTTTTTGAAACTCCTCTTTCACGCCCCCTCTTACACAGCAACACTCAGAAAGAGCAAGCAGTAAACCTGCCCATGTGAATGTATCCTGTACATTCACATGGGGGGGGGGGGCAAACCTCCAGCTGTTTCGAAACTACAACTCCCAGCATGTACTGACAGACTGTGCATGCTGGGAGTTGCACTTTTGCAACGGCTGGAGGCAAACTGGTTAGAAAACCTTCAGTTAGGTTCTGTTACCTAACTCATTTTTAGGTATTTTCCAACCAGTGTGCCTCCAGCTGTTGCAAAACTTCAACTTCCAGCATGTACTGATCGCCGAAGGGCATGCTGGGAGATGTAGTTATGCAACAGCTGGAGGTTCGCAACTACAACTCTCAGCATGCTTAGGCAGCTGTTTGCTGTTTGGGCATGTTGGGATTTGCAGTTTTGCAACATCTGGAGGGCTACAGTTTAGAATCCACTGCACAGTGATCTCCAAACTGTGGCCCTCCAGATGTTGCAAAACTACCAATCCCAGCATGCCCAGGCAGCAAACTGTTGTGTGGGCATGCTAGGAGTTGTAGTTTTGCAAGATCTAGAGGGCTACAGTTTGGAGATCACTGCACAGTGATCTCCAAACTGCAGCCCTCCAGCTGTTGCAAAACTACAAATCCCAGCATGCCCACACAGCAAACAGCTGTCTGGGCATTCTGGGAGTTGTAGTTTTGCAACATGTGGAGGGCTACAGTTTAGAGACCACTGTATAGTTGTCTCAGACTGTAGCCCTCCAGATGTTGCTAGGCAACTCACCGGCTTCCGTAGGATCCAGTGAGCCAGCCGCACGACATCGCCACCCGCTGATCCCCGTCGCCCGCAGCCTCCGGATGGGTAAGTGGCTCTTCTGCCGCCGGTCCCTGACGGTTTCGCCGTTCTGCCCCGCCTATTGTGGGTGGGCAGAATGGGGAAACCGAAAGTTAACCCCCCTGCCCCCGATCTGCTATTGGTCGTCGCGTCTTGATGACCAATAACAGGGATAGGAGGGGTGGCACCCCTGCCACCTCACTCCTATCCCTTCAGGGGGACCGTGGGTGTCTTGGAAAACTGCAATCCCCCTTATATTCCGTGTCACCGGGACACCATAGACTCGTATGACCCGGAATCGGCGCAAATCGCAGGTGTGAATTCACCGGCGATTTGCGCCGATTGCCAACATGTCTGATGACCCCCATGGGCATTTGCGCGGGGTGCCTGCTGATCAATATCAGCAGTCCCCCCCTGGTCCGGTCCCCGCCAGTTCCCACGGGCGTACAGGTGCGCTCTGGGTCCTTAAGTACCAGGGACTGAAAGCGTACCTGTATGCCCTGGGTCCCTATGTGGTTAAGGACCATGTCCATTTTCACCTTAAGGACCAGGCCAATTTTATTTTAGCGTTTTCGTTTTTTCCTCCTCGCCTTCTAAAATCCATAACTCTTTTATATTTCCATCTACAGACCCATATAAGGGCTTGTTTTTTGTGTGACCAATTGTACTTTGTAACGAAACCTCTCATTTTACCATATAATGGTAGGGAGGAAATTTAAATGAATACCACAATTTTGCACATTTTGGAGGGTTTCATTTTTACACTGTACACTTTACAGTAAAAATGACATGTGTTCTTTATTCTGTGGGTCAATATGATTAAAATGATACCCATGGCTAGATACTTTTATATTTTTGTACTACTTGAAAAAAATCTAAAACTTTTGTACAAAATCAGTAATCTAAAATCGCCCTATTTTGACCACCTATAACTTTTTCATTTTTCCGTATATAGGGCGGTATGAGGGCTAAACTTTTGTGCCGTCATCTGTACTTTTTATCTATACCACATCTGCATATATAAAACTTTTAGATAATTTTTTATAAACATTTTTGGAATAAAATGTGACTAAAAAGCAGCTTTTTTGGACTTTTTTTTTTTTTTTTACATTTACGTTGTTCACCGTACGGGATCATTAACATTATATTTTGATAGTTTGGACAGCTTGGATATTTACGCATGCGGTAATACAAAATATGTTCATAAAAAAAACGTATGCTTTTTGGGGGTAAAATGGGAAAAACTGACAATTTTCATTTTTATTGGGGGAGGGGATTTTTTGTTTTTTACACTTTTCAACTTTTTAGCTTTTTACACTTTTCAACTTTTATTAAAACACTTTTTATGTCCCCATAGGGGACTATCTATAGCAATCAATTGATTGCTAATACTGTTCAGAGCTATGCATAGGGCATTGCACTGATCAGTGTTATTGGTCATCTTCTGCTCTGGTCTGCTCGATCCCAGACCAGAGCAGGAGACGGACGGAGGCAGGTGAGGAGACCTCCGTCCGCCATTACAGATGATCTGATTTCCGCGGCAGCACTGTGGGCGATCCAATCATCTATTTTAACATGCGCACTGCCGCAGATGCTGTGATCTGTACTGATCACAGCATCTGAGCGGTTAATGGTGGTTAATGGCGCGATCGCGGATGTCAGCCATTACCGGCGGGTCACCGGCTGCTGCTAGCAGCTGGAACCTGCCGTGTTTGAGGCGAGCACCGCTCCGATGCTCGCGGTCATACACAGGACATAAATGTACGTCCTGGTGCGCTAAGTACCGCCAAACCAGGACGAACATTTACGTCCGTGGTCATTAAAGGGGTAGTCCAGTGGTGACAAACTTATCCCCTATCCTAAGGATAGGTGATAAGTTTGAGATCGCGGGGGGTCCGACCGCTGGGGCCCCCTGCGATCTCTCTGTACGGGGCCCCGGCTCTCCGCCGAGATAGCGGGTGTCGACCCCCGCACGAGGCAGCGGCCGACACGCCCCCTCAATACATCTCTATGACAGAGCCGGAGATTGCCGAAGGCAGCGCTTCGGCTCTGCCATAGAGTTGTATTGAGGGGGCGTGTCGGCCGCCGCCTCGTGCGGAGGTCGACACGCCCCCTTCCAGCGGGCTGTCGGGGCTCCGTACAGGAGATCGCAGGAGGCCCCAGCGGTCGGACCCCCCGCGATCTGCAACTTATCCCCTATCCTTATGATAGGGGATAAGTTGCTCACCACTGAATCACCACTGGACTACTCCTTTAAGAAGGTTAATATTAGATGAATGACTAGTAATTTTAATATAGAAATAACTTTCATTACATCCTTCCCTCACTGTCCTCTAGGCTTTGATGTCTTTTCTCTAAACTAAATACCCCCAAGCTTGATAACCTGCTTTGGTCCTGTAATCCTCCCATACCATCAGTTATCCTGGTCACCCTCCTCTGCACCCTCTCCAGTTCAGCCCCTCCAGTACCTCCTATACACAGGGGCCCAAAACTGGACACAATACTCCATATTTTGTCTGACTAGAGATTTATACAGCGGCAAAACTATGTCCCTGTTACGAGCATTTGTGCATCTCTTGATACATTTCATGACTTTGTAAGCCTTTGCAGCCGCTGCCTGGCATTGATCACTAAAGTTTAGCTTACTGTCCACCAGTACCCCTAAGTCTTTTTCGGTAGTTTAACCTAATGTCTTATTATTTAGCACATAATTGTACATATTGTTTTTATGGCCCAAGTGCATAACCTTACATTTATCCACATTGAACTTCATTTGCCATGTCTGTGCCCAAGCCTCCAGCTTCCCAGATCCCTCTATAATATTATGTTATCATCCTCTGAGGTGATCATCTTTCCCAGTTTAGTGTAATCTGCAAATATTTAAATTCTTCTCTGTATTCCCTCTACAAGGTCATTAATAAACATATTGAAAAGATGTGGACCCAGTACTGACCCCCTGTGGTACCCCACTAGTAACTGTCACCCAAACAGAATAAGTACCATTGATACTCACCCTCTGCTTCCTGTCACTGGGCCAGTTGCTAACTCATTTACATAGGCCCCCCCCCCCCCCCCCCCGTCCCAGCATCCTCATTTTATGTACTAACCTTTTGTGTGGCACAGTAGCAAATGTCTTAGAAAAGTCCAGATATACAACATCCACAGCTTCACCCCAGTCTAATCTATAACTGACCTCCACATAGAAGCTGATCAGATTAGTCTGAAAACACCGATCCCACATAAACCCATGTTGTTGCTGTGTCAGAAAGTTATTTTCATTAAGATATTACAGAATAGCATTTCTCAGAAAACCCTCTAAAATCTTACCCACAACAGATGTTTACATTTTTAGGCCTATAATTCCCAGGATCCCTTTTTGAATATTGGTACCACATTTGCAAAGTGCCAGTCCTGTGGAACAATCCCTGTCATAATAGAATCTTTAAATATAATGAATAAAGGTCTGTCTAGCATGGTACTTAATTCCTGCAAAACCCTGGGATGGATGCCATCTGGGCCTGGTGATTTGTGTGTCTTAACCCCTTAAAGACTCAGCCCATTTGGGCCTTAAGGACGCAGACAATTTACACAGTCCTGGGAGGCGACATTATGAGAGAAAGGCACCCATTTTGTTTTTTTCATTAAGCCCCAGTGGTCCAATCGCATTTAAGCATATTATCCATTGGGCTTCTTTCTTAAGTAAAACCTGGTGCCTGTCTTCTCCATTTGGCGGGATATTGGTTCTTTCCAATCCAGCAAACATCACACTGGTGAAAGGTGCGGATATGGGAGATAAAACGCGTGGCTCCCACACCAGTGCGAATAGAGCCCAAATGTTCCTTTACGCACATCTGTAATTTTCTTATAGTTTTGCCTACATAATAGTAACCGCATGGACAAATTAAAAAATAGACAACGTAGTTAGTTTGACACATTATCAACTGGTTAACTATTATCTGTGTCTCCCCTAGTCTGAACATGGACTTCGCTAAATTCTGTCGGCAAATGCTACAATTGTGACACTTGTAGTTACCTGTCAGTGGCATATCAGTTAACCAGTTAGAGGAGTTAGATTTGTTCTGGGCCTTGGTTTTAAGTGTTTTCAAGAGGTTACCTAGCGTTTTGTTTCGTTTATAGGTAATTATGGGATTCTGAACTGATAAGTCCTTTAGCTCTTCATCTTCTTGCAGTATATACCAGTTTTTCTTATGATGGTATTGACAGTTTTGTTCATATTGGAATTTTTAAATGCAAAGGTAAATCTGGAATTTTTGTTACTCTACCACCTACTCAAAAATTTCCGTATAAGTATATCCTGCCAAAGATTCATAAGTCACTGAGCCGACCCCCTCGGCGTCCTATCATAGCGGGGAGGGCTCGGTGACCGAATCTTTGTCAGGATATTTGGATTGGCTTTTGTCTCCAATCCTTAGGGAGCTTCCCACCTTCTTACGTGACACAGGCGACCTCATCACTCAGTTGGAAAACTTTGAGTGGAGAGAGGGTCTGTCCCTTGCGTCCATAGATGTTGAAAGCCTGTATACCCGTAACCCCCCTGAGGCGGGTATACAGGCCATGGAGGAATGCCTCCAATCCACTAATAAGTCGGCTGATTTTACAGCCTTCTTCTGTGAAGCCCTGAGATTTGTGCTCACAAATAACGCGTTCAGATTTGACAAAGATTGGTACATCCAAAAACAGGGGACCGCAATGGGGACCCCTGTCTGATGTGTTTATGCCTATGTATTCTTGGCAATGTTTGAGCGAGAATTTGTCTTCACCTCCACTCATCCCTTTATTCATCATATCCAGTGTTTTTTAAGATTTGTAGACGATATATTCGTCATTTGGGATGGAGGTGAAGATGAATTCTCTGCTTTTGTTCATTACTTTAACACCATTAATGACAAAAAATGATTTTTACTTCTCAATTTGGAGATCAACAATTGGAATTCCTGGACGTGAAAATTATGGTCCAGGATAACATGCTGACAACCACCTCATTTCGTAAAAATACCTCACGTAATGCACTTCTTCACTTCGACAGTTCCCATCCCATACATATTAAACAAAGTATCCCATACAGTCAACTTGTTCGTTTGAAACGAATTAATAACAAACCAGACCTATTTCAAAAAGAAGCGCAAACATTGTCAGGGAGATTGTTGAAGCGAGGCTACCCAGATAAAATAATTAAAAAAGCCTTTAATAAAAATCTAACTAAAAACAAGGGAGAAACTACTATATAAAAATAAATTAGATCCATCTATTGAGAGTGACAAAAATTCCAGATTTATCTTTGCATTAAAAAATTCCAATATGAACAATACTATTAATACCATCTTAAGAAAAAACTGGTATATAATGCAAGAAGATGAAGAGCTAAAGAACTTATTCAGAATCTCATAATTAGCTATAAACGAAACAAAACGCTAGGTAACCTCTTGAAAACACTTAAAACCAAGGCCCAGAACAAATCTAACTCCTCTAACTGGTTAACTGATATGCCACTGACAGGTAACTACAAGTGTCACAATTGTAGCATTTGCCGACAGACTTTAGCTAAGTCCATGTTCAGACTAGGAGACACACAGATAATAGTTAACCAGTTGATAACGTGTCAAACTAACTACATTGTCTACTGTTTAATTTGTCCATGCGGTTACTATTATGTAGGCAAAACTATAAGAAAATGACAGATGCGCGTAAAGGAACATTTGCGCTCCATTCGCACTGGTGTGGGAGCTACGCATTTTATCTCCCATATCCGCACCTGTCATGGAGCGGATCCCACCAGTGTGATGTTTGCTGGAAAGAATCAATATTCCGTCAAATTGAGTAGACAGGTACCAGGTTTTACTAGCTATGGCGGCGTAAGGCAGCATTTTCTGGAGCTCCGGGCCCGCATCGCTTCTCTAGCTTCTCCATGGCGTGTTATGAGGGGATGACCTGCCGCAAAGCCAAGGCTAAAGCCCACTCCAGACCCCTGTCACCACACCGGGACCTGTCCACTTACTTCACGCGGTCGCAGCCCCGCAGAAGTTCCTCCGTACCTCCGGGCCTCATGGCGGCGGGCATGTCTCCCGCTCCTGCTGGGGGCGCCGCGACTTCTCCAGGCCTCTCTGACTCCGGGGCTTCACCTCCTGCTGCCTGCCCGAAGGATTTGCTGGCGGCTTCGCTCCCGGGAGTGGAGCCGCAACTCGGATCCCCGCTGTAGCCGGCAGCCTCCCCTGTGCCAGCAAAATCAGGTGCCAGGGTTGAGGGCCGCCATGATTCCCGTTCCTGCTCCCCTTCTCTGATGGACGGCGGCGCTCCGGCACAGATAGGAGGTATGATGGCCATTTCTCCACCTCCCCCGGCCCCCTCCTCTGTGCCTGGGGCCCATGGGGACTGGTCCCAGCTGGCTCCTGGCTCTCCACTGTTGCAGACCTCACGGGGGACAGGGCGGGAGGCACAGTCATCTCTAGCTCCCACGCCAGCCCCTGTCCCTGAGTTGCTCAAGCACCAGGCATCCATCCATTCCCCTGCACAGCAGCTTGCTCGGTACATGAACGGGGACTGGCCCTTTCTCCCTCCAGTCCAGGACTCCCCCCCCGGCAGCAATTTTTGGCCCAGTGGCGCTGATGGGCTCTGCACCCCGCATGGCCCTTGATCCTGCCTCCCCCTGTTGGCATTCAGGGTCCTCCTGGTCCTCCTCCCCCAGAGGCCTGGCGGACCCCTCTCTATGTACAGTGGGCCTATCTTCTCCTGCTTCTTCAGTGTCTGTCCTGTGCTCCCAGATTGTGGTCCCGACATGATCTCCTAAGGGCCCTCCTCTCAGCTTGCAGGGTACCCCCCCTATCTTTGGGACCTCTCCTGCCAGCCCTGATGGACTATCCTGCGCTCCGGCGCCCCTGAGGCCCACCCCCCAGACCCCTTGTGCACCTGGGGCTGGGGATCAGATGGTCACTCTGGCTGACCTCTGCTCTCTCATTGCATCCCTGCCTACAAAGGAGGACTTTTCTTCACTATCCCAACAAGTTTAAGCGGAGTGCAAGCAGGAATTCGCACAAATCCGCACTGACTTGTCTGCAGTTTCAAATAGAATGGCGGTTGTGGAATCAGCCCAAGAAACGTCCGCTTCTACCATCCAGGCTCTGCAAGCGGCTGTTCATACGCACTCGGAGCAGCTTTTCACTTTGCAACAACATCTGGACGATGTGGAGAACAGGAACAGGCGCAACAACATGCCAGAGATGGTGGGCCCTGAGGACTTGTACTCTGCAACCTTACCTATCTTCAATGACCTTCTGGAGAGGGCCCCGGATGCCCATATTGAATTGGACAGAGTTCATCGCGCACTTAGACCTCCCCTCCCAGATGATCAACGTCCTAGAGATGTGATTTGCAGGGTGCATTTCTATGGCATTAAGGAGGACATTCTTCGAGCAGCTCGTGCGCGCCGGCGCATTCTCTATAAGGATGTACAAATACAACTTTTCCCGGATCTCTCACGCCACACCTTGGCTCAGAGGGCGGCCCTGAAACCGATTCTGGAAGTGCTTCATGAGCGGGACATTCCTTATCGTTGGGGTTTCCCATTTGCCCTCCTAGTACAGAAAAACGGGAAATCTTTCTCCATTAGATCCCCGGAGGATGTTCCGGGGTTCCTTCGGGACCTGGATTTGCCCTTGCTCTCTCTGCCTGACTGGCCCGGCATTTCTACAGGTGGTGCCAAGTGGCCTTGGGTGCACTCACCTCAAGGGCACGAAAAACAAGCTCGACGGGGACTACTGCCAAGAACCAACCGTCGTCAGCGACTTGTCACTAGATGGGAGTCGGTCCCACCTCGACCGAACACGGGGTCCCTCCTCATCAGCGGGTCCTTCTCTTTCTGCACCTTGAACTTATGGACATGTAGCTGCAAGTATGATCTAACTGACCTTTTCTTAGCAGGTTGTTGTCCGCTGTGTTCCCGGTGTGCTTATCGTTTTCTTATTACATTGTGTTTTATTATGCAGACGGGGATGTGTGGTACCTTTGTTGTTTGGGGGTGGGTGGATGGTTTGGGTATGTATTGTACCAATTTTTACTAACCAGTGTCACACATTGTTCTGCTGTTCCCCCGCCCTTCCTTATATCCCCCCTCGCCTCCCAGTCCTGTATGGACATAAAGTCTGGTGTGGGTATGCCCCCTCCCTCCCCCTCCATTCTTTATTTCTGAGTGAGTTAACCTACTTACTTTTTTATTTGTTTAATCGCCAGGGAGTTCTCAGCCTATTTAGTACTTTTGCTAGTATGGTGTGTTGGGCCTGGAGCTCCCCTCATGTGATTAAGCATTTCTCGGTTGGAAAAGCCCTGGACCCGACGGGTTCATTGCTAAATTTTATAAGACCCTGTTAGATTCTTTGTCCCCCATTATGCTTGCCGCTTTCAGTTTCCCCAACCCACCTCATCCCTTCTGGATCTACTCTGGCCCATGTGGTGGTGATCCCTAAACCAGGGAAAGACCCCAATTCTTGCGCTAGCTATAGGCCCATCTCCTTGCTAAACGTGGACCTTAAAATTTACTCCAAATTATTGGCCAATAGACTGAATGTTGTCCTCCTTGCCCTTATTCATCTGGAGCAGGTGGGGTTTGTGCCTGCGAGGGAAGCCAGGGATAACACCATCAAAACGTTGGATCTGTTGCATTATGCTCGCTCCAATAAACTTCCTACTATGGTCCTTTCACTCGACGCCGAGAAGGCTTTCGATCGAATTTCCTGGTCCTCCCTGGCACAGACCCTACAACACATGGACTTGGGCCCTAACTTCATGGCCAAGGTTTTGGCTTTGCATCACTCCCCCACTGCACGTCTCAAAATCAATGGCTCCCTGTCAGACCCCTTCTCTATCCGAAATGGCACTCGCCAAGGTTGCCCCCTTTCCCCTCTCTTGTACGTTCTGGAGATGGAGCACTTGCTGGCTGGTATTAGAGGGGTCCCTAACCTTCATGGCCTAGATATTGGAGGGTTTACTTATAAGTGCTCTGCATTTGCAGATGACCTGTTGGTGTATCTGTATGACCCAATAACTTCCCTTCCGAACTTGATGGCGCGCCTACGTGAATTTGGAAGGTGGTCCAATTTTAGGGTTAACCTCACGAAGTCGGAAGCGTTGGGTGTTTCTTTGCCAGAGCGTGCAAGAGAATCTCTACAGACGTCCTTTTCCTTCACTTGGCCCCCGAGAGGCATCAAATATTTGGGGATAGTGATTCCTCCAGACTTTTCTGACTTGTTCCCCCTGAACTATTCCTCATTGCTCGATAGGTTCAAGGTGGACCTAGCCTCTTGGACAAAGAAAGATTTCTCCTGGTTTGGTAGAATCAGTATTCTCAAAATGACTCTGATGCCTAGGCTCCTATATTTGTTACAAACTGTCCCTATCCATATCCCCATGTCCTACTGGCGAAAACTCCAGAAGTGCTTTGGGCGCTTTGTTTGGTCCTCCGCCCGCATGCGGTTGAACAGGATGACGCTGACTCGGCCCAAACTGTTGGGTGGGACGGGCCTCCCAGACTGTTTTTTGTACTACCTGGCCTGTGCATATTCTAGAGCTCTGGATATTTTTCATGGCTCGAACGCCAAGTTGTGGGTTCGATTGGCACAGGCGGTTTGTCCCAGAGCCCTCTCCACCCTCCCGTGGACCTGGTCCCCGTCTTCACGTGAGGGGCTTTTTGTCCCTTTTTCTGTGAGACATATATTAGCCTCCTTGCACTCGTTCAAGGGGCCATTGGCACTGGTCAACCGTAGGGCCCCCTCTTGCCCATAACGGACAACCTATTGTTTCCCCCAGGGTTGACTTCCAATGGTGGATTTTTGGGGGCCTCCCTTTCGGCCCCACTTAGGTTTATTGATGTGCTGACCACGACCTCATTGAAGTCCTTGGAGACCATCTTGGAGGAACGTCCTTCCTCTAGACGGGGTCCTTTCGCATACATTCAGTTACAACACTTTTACTCGTCCTTGTCTGCGGACCACTCCCTGCACCGTACCCTCCCTCCATTCGAAAACCTCTGTCTGGCCTCCTCGGGTCCTCGTCACTCTATCTCCATTATATATGGTCTCTTGATTTCCTCCAGGTCGGAGTCCCTTCCGGCCTTCTGCCGCGCGTGGGAGGCCAAACTGGGCTCCACCTTTACTACTGAGCAGTGGACTAAATGCTTCTTTCTCTCTCATAAGGCTGTCATTGCCCCCAAAGCTCAGGAGACTAGTTATAAAATTATTTCTAGGTGGTATAGGGTCCCTGAGACCCTTCACAGATGGTACCCCTCGGTATCTGATCAGTGTTGGAGATGTGACATGGCGGTGGGCTCGATGACTCATGTTTGGTGGAGCTGCTCTAAGTTGGCTCCCTTTTGGCGCACTGTCCTACAGACCATATTTGAGGTCACGGGGTGAGGATTCCCTCTACTCCTGAATCTGTTTTGCTTTACATGTTCCCCATGGCCCAATCCACTTACAAAAAGTCACTAACACATCACCTGCTTCAGGCTGCTAAAACGGTTATCCCCAGGCGTTGGAAGGATCCAACCCCTCCCTCCTTAGAACAATGGATGGCTGAAGTTTCCCGTATACACAGAATGGAGGAACTTTTGGCGGTCCTCCCCCTGGAGGTGGACCGGTTTGGTGCCACTTGGCTCCCGTGGTCCCAATTCTGCTCATCTCCCCGATTTCGGACCCTTTGTTGCCCGGTTTCGGCCGATTAACTGCTAATATCCCCCCCACGGGGAGGGTGATGTGGTGGGAGGCTCGTTGGGTCCTGCATCGGGACATTCTTCAGTTTTTCATCCTCTTTCTTTCTCTCTCTCCCCCAAGATCTCTGCTGCTTCCTTCCCCCTTTATCTTTTTTGTCTCTACTTGTGTTTCTTCTTGTTTTGTTTTTGTGACTTATGGGTGTGGACCTACTGCACTGCATTCATATTTAATGCTTCTCTCTTGTTGCATATTCCACTCTCTTATTCCTCTCCCCTCCCCCTTCCAATGTTCTATTAGCTGACCTACTTGGCTTGGTTATATAGGGGTAGGGTAATGAAGCGGTTCTCCACCCTGTGCCATCTTACATTGCTATTTGATTGTTATTTTTTTGTTATATGATGGTATTGTTACCTTGCTTACCAAATTGTATTTTGTGCTCACTGTTAACCAATATTATGTCTAGGCCTCCCGAGGTCGTTTTGTCTACTGTATCCTCTTATGTCTTACTTATGTACTACTTACTGTGTTTAATAAACTCCTTTTGAATTGGAAAAAAAAAAAAAAGAAAGAAGCCCGGTGGATAATCCGCTTAAATGCGATTGGACCACTGGGGCTTAATAAATAAAATGAAATTGGTGCCTTTCTCTCATAATGTCGCCTCCCAGGACTGTATATAGAGCTTTCTTATGGATATGTATATATTTATTATATATTTTTAAACACGTTATCTTGTTTCCCCTCACCTGTGTACGTTGTTATGGCAACTTGATTTTCTCAATCCATAAGTACCTCCTCCAGACGCCTTGTGTGTCAGTGCGAGCCAGAGGAAGTGCCCACGTGCGCGAAACTAGTTGCTGCCCCCTACACGCGTCCATCTTCAGCTCCCTGTGCACGCTTGTACCTGAAGATTTTATGAACTACACGCTGCAATAAAGATTGATTCATCCGATTAAGAGTGTGAGTGTGTTTTCCATCCTGCTTCTATCCACAGTTCTTGATAATGTTGCACACTGTGGACAAAGGCAAATCTAGACTTCTGGAGATGGACTTGTAACCTTGAGATTGTTAATATTTTTCTACAATTTTGGTTCTCAAGTCCTCGGACAGTTCTCTTCTCCTCTTTCTGTTGTCCATACTTAGTGTGGCACACAAAGACACACAATGCAAAGACTAAGTGAACTTCTCTCCTTTTTATCTGCTTTCATGTGTGATTTTTATATTGCCCATACCTGTTACTTGCCCCAGGTGAGTTTAAAGGGGTTCTCCGGGGGCTTAGACATCTTATCCCCTATCCTATCCCTGTGGTCGCCGGTAATCAGACCCAGAGTGAACACGCTCCGGGACTGATTACAAACGGGGTGCCGCGTGCAAGATCACGGGGGTCCCCAGCGGCGGGACTCCCGTGATCAGGCATCTTATCCCCTATCCTTTGGATAGGGGATAAGATGTCTAAACACCGGAGTACCCCTTTAAAGGAGCATCACATGCTTGAAACAATCTTATTTTTCCACAATTTTGAAAGGGTGCCAATAATTTTGTCCAGCCCATTTTTGGAGTTTGGGGTGACATTATGTCTAATTTGCTTTTTTTCCTCCCTTTTTTTGGTTTAGTTTCAATACACACAAAGGTCCAGATTTATCAAACTGTGTGAGAGAAAAAGTGAAGTGATTTTCCCACAGCAACCAATCAGAGCTCAGCTAACCAGCTCTGGTAAAGTGAAAGCTGAGCTGTAATTGGTTGCTGTGGGAAAATCACTCCACTTTTTCTCTCTCACAGTTTGATTAATCTGCGCCAAAGTGTATAGCAAAACATGTGTTACTGCAATCCTTTTCTGTGAGAAATACTTCATTTTCTAGAAAAATTTCAGGGGTGCCCACATTTTCGGCCATGACTGTATCCCATGACAGTGATGGCCAGTCAAAGTATAGCAAAATGTAAAACTAAAAAGACCAACAGTAGACAAAAGCTGTAGTCTGTGGAAGTGTACAGCACAGTGTATTAGTCTAAAAAAAACTCTTCTTTTAATCTATTATTGTTCTTATTTATAAAGAGTCAGGGAAATTTTCCCTGTGGTGCTAAAAATGCCCCAGACTGCTCATTGACTTGTGATTAGTGATTAGTTTGAAAATCTTGAATTTATTAAGGCTTTTACTTTACGAAAGCAGCTATTTTGGACTGTGAGGACAACAATTTTCTTATTTTATCACTGCACCCCAATGGCATAACATTCTCCCATTAGCATAGCTGTGTATTTAAAAACTTGTATTTTTTAAAGGGAACCTTGAGATTTTACCATATATAAAAGGTTGGTTCATAAAATGAGAAGGATGGGGCTGGGGGAGAATGTGTACAAGTGGGTAAGTAACTGGCTCAATGATAGGAAACAGAGGTTATTAATGGTACTTATTCTGATTGGGTGACTGTTACTAGTGGGGTACCACAGGGGTCAGTCTCGGGTCCTGTTCTATTTAATATATTTATTAATTACCTTGTAGAGGGGTTGAATAGTAAAGTAGAAATCTTTGCAGATGATACTAAACTCTGTAAAGCGGTAAACACTATAGAGGACAGTGATCTGTTACAAATGGATCTGGATAGGTTGGAGGTTTGGGCTGGGAAGTGGAAGATGAGGTTCAACACTGATAAATGTAAGGTTCTGCACATGGGTAGGAAAAATCCGGGCTTGGATTATGTACTAAATGGGAGCACACTTGGGACTACGGATGTGGAAAAGGACTTAGGAGTCTTAGTCAGCAGTAATTTTAGCTGTAGTGATCAGTGTCGGGCAGCTGCTGCCAAGGCAAGTAAAATCATGGGGTGCATCAATAGGGGCATAGATGCCCATGACAAGGAAATAATTCTACCACTGTACAAATCACTAGTCAGACCACACATAGAATACTGTGTATAGTACTGGGCACCAGTGTGCAAGAAAGATATAGTGGAGCTGGAGAGGGTTCAAAGACAGGCAACCAAAGTAATACGGGGAATGAGAGGACTACAGTATTATTATTATTATAAAGATTATCAGAATTAGGTTTATTTAGTTTAGAAAAAGAAGGCTTAATAACCATGTATAAATATATCAGGCGGCAGTACAGAAATCTCTCCCATGATCTATTTATACCCAGGACTGTATCTATAACAAGGGGGCATCTTTTACGTTTAGAGATAAGAAGGTTTCTACACCATCACAGATGGAGGTTCTTTACTGTAAGAGCAGTGAGACTGTGGAATTCTCTGCCTGAGGAGGTGGTCATGGTGAACTCTGTAAAAGAGTTCAAAAGGGGTTTGGATGCATTTTTGGAGAGTAATACCATTGATGGTTATGTATACTAGATTTATAGGGACAGAACGTTGATCCAGGGATTTATTCTGACTGCCATATTTGGAGTCGGGAAGGAATTTTTACCTCTAGTATGAGTTTTTTTTTTTGCCTTCCTCTGGATCAAATCAGTAGGGGCTCATTAGGGTTATAGGTTGAACTTGATGGACTCTGGTCTTTTTTCAACCTCATGAACTATGTTACTATATTTGTAAACCCATAATATCTGTGTAATTTATGTCTGAACTATGGCCCAGATTTATCAAACTGTGTGAGAGAAAAAATAGAGAGATTTTCCCACAGCAACCAATCACAGCTCAGTTTTCACTTTACCAGAGCTCGCTAGCTGGACTGTGATTGGTTACTGTGAGAAAAATCACTGTATTTTTTTCTCACACAATTTGATAAATCTGGGTCTATGTGATTAAAACAAAACCATAAGTGCATAAAATGTTAAAGTGCTGAACTTTGTGACAACATGTTATTTTGTATTACGATAATTCTCTGAGTTAAAATAATGCAGTATTTTTTGCAGCGTCTCTGATCCAAGTCAGCACAAATCCAGAAAAAAACAGTATCCAGTTCTCTTGATGTGGTAAAACAGGAACTCTTTATTTCAACCAGTAAGCAACATGCAGGAAAAAAACTATCTGTTGTGTTTCGGATCGGTATGACCCGTTTACCAAGACAATAGTAAAAACAACACATCCATGTAATTTCCATTAAGCTAGGTTTCCACACAGCCAGAAGTATATAAACCAAAGCCAGAAGTATATTTAAATGGAATGGGAAATATAAAGGGAGTTATACTTTCCCTTCCTACTGGATCCACTTCTGACTGGCAGTACTCCAAGAAAACACTAGAAAAAAAAAATGGGTGGAAACCTAGTCCGATGGGTCAGATGTGTAAGACTTTATACGATTTAGGAAAACAGCACATCAAATCTGGTGTGGAGTAGAAAAATCACTGAAATATATATCCATATTAAAGAAACACCACTTGTAAATCGTGTCAATGTACATAACCCAAAGAAAATTCTGTGTAGAATAAATATCACCTTAAGAATCACCATAACAATGTAATGATATTTTCTCAATGCACTCAATATAAGCAAAATAAAACAAGCCTATACAAATTTTTATAGTTGCACTGAATTCTGCATGAAAATTCTGCGTGAATTTATAGCCAATACACTTTAATGGGATTCTACTGTCCCATTCCCACAGCAGAATTTCGGCTGCAGGAATTTCATTGAAGTGAATTTATATAAATTCATGCAGAATTTCCATGCAGAATTCAGTGCAGAAATTCTGCTACGTAATCCCGGCCTTAGGAAAAACTAAGGGGTAACTCATTATAGGTCAGAATTAAATCCTGTCTAAGATTTAACCCCTTAATCCCTCCTTGTCTTTTAAAAATCATAACCCTTTCAATTTTCCACCTAAAAATCCATATTATGGCTTATTTTTTGCGTCACCAATTCTACTTTGCAGTGACATTAGTCATTTTACCTAAAAATCCACGGCTAAACGTAAAAAAAATCATTGTGCGACAAAATCGAAGAAAAAACGCCATTTTGTAACTTTTGGGGGCTTTCACTTCTACGCAGTGCATATTTTGGTAAAAATGACACCTTATCATTATTCTGTAGGTCCATATGGTTAAAATGATACCCTACTTATATAGGTTTAATTTTGTCGTACTTCTGGAAAAAAATCATAACTACATGCAGGAAAATGTATATGTTTAAAAATGTTCTCTTCTGACCCCTATAACTTTTTTATTTTTCCATGTACAGGGCGGTATGAGGAATAATTTTTTGTGCCGTGATCTGAAGATCTGAAGTTTTTATCGGTACCATTTTTGTTTTGATCGGATTTTTTTTATCACTTTTTATTGATTTTTTTAATGGTATAAAAAGTGACCAAAAATAGTTTTTTTGGACTTTGGAATTTTTTTTATGTGTACACCATTGACCGTGCGGTTTAATTATCAATATATTTTTATATTTCGGACATTTACGCATGCGGCGATACCACATATGTTTATTTTGATTTACACGGTTTTATTTTTTTAATGGGAAAAGGGGGATGATTCAAACTTTTATTAGGGAAGGGGTTAAATGATCTTTATTAACACTTTTTTTTGCAATGTTATAGCTCCCATAGGGGCCTATAACATTACATACATTGATCTTTTACACAGATCAGTCGCGTGTATTAACACGCCTGTGATCAGTGTTATCGGCGCTTGACTGCTCCTGTCTGGATCTCAGGCACGGAGCAGTCATTCGCCGATCCGACACCGAGGAGGCAGGTAGGGTCCCTCCCGGTGTCCTGTAAGCTGTTTGGGATGCCGCCATTTCACCGCGGCGGTCCTGAACAGCCCGACTGAGCAGCCAGGATAGAATGACTTCGGTACACACTTTTGCTATTTCACTTTTCAGTGGTAGCTGATTTATGACGCAATACCTTCAATCATACTACAAACATACACCAGTCCAGACCTGGCTTAGAACATGGCTGCAGACAGCAGTTTTAAAAAGTTGAACAAAAGTTGCAGCAGGTGAAAATGTCTTACAAATGTCATACAAAGTGTTGTTCTGAAGTGCTTGATAAAGATCCGGATTGTGGATCGAAACGTTGCATCTCACTGATGGGTGAATAAAACTATTTTTTGGATTACAATCCCTGGAGTGCCGCTTCTTCCGTATTTTCTTCAATTATCTGGGATCTTGAGTCGGACCCCTGGAGCTTGTGCACCCACTCTGGACTATAAGTCCTCCACTGTGCCTTACCTTACTTTCCTTTGCTTTTTTGTTGTTCTGAAGTGATATTTCAAAAAAATGTGTACTAGCACAATATTTATCACGTGCAAAGAGAAGGTTGCAGCAGCACTCTTGGTCAAAAAATGGAGCCTCTTAGCACACTTTTTGATCAAAACGTGTCCCTCATCAACCACGTGGAAGTGGCCTCACTTCAGATGGGACCCTAACACGCTCATTCTACTCACCTGGGTGACATGCAGAATCGACTATCAATTTGAAAACCTCCTGTGAACATGGAGGGGTGCACGGCTATGGAGGGTGCCACTCCCCCTAACTTGCATTGCAAAAAAAAAAAAACACAAAAAACATCCAGCACAACTACCTAATACACGGGTGCAAGCTGCTGTAGCAAATACAGAGTATAAAAAACAGAAGGTTGCAGTTCCGGCTAGAGGAAGTGCGCAAGGTGCACAAAACAACTTGTCCCGGCATCCCTGTCCTCCCTGTTACTCCCCCGCCTGACACCTGCCTCCAGCCACCAATGAGTGAATAAAGAATCCCTGCATGGTGAGTGTCGCCTCCTTTGTTTCTCTTTACACCATGAATTTGCTGCTTCTTTTGGGGCTGAGCCCCACTCCCGCAGGCTTGTTTAATCAGTGCATCCACCTGTGCATCCTTGCGTTCCTCCACAGGCTTATTCTCGTATGTGCCGGCTCCATTTCTCCTGTACACTCAAGCTATTCTTTAACTTTGATAAATGTTCCCCTTTCTGTTAAACAATTTGCATCTAAATTCTCCTCTACTTACATGTTTGGATACAAGTAACACATAGGGACCAAATATCTCTTGCATGACAGTCACATAAGGGTTTTTTATGGTGATATGTACACTATACAGAAATTTTCTTTAGGTTATGTACATTAAGCGCAGCGGAATCTGTAGGCGCTATATAAATAAATAAATAAAAATTAACACAATTTACAAGTGGTGTTTTTTCATATGTTTATATATTCCAGTAAATTATCTACTCTATGTAAGATTTTATGTGCTGTTTTCCTCAATCATATGACAACTTACACATGTGACCTTAATGTGGATTATATAACTGTGCTGTTTTGACTACTGTATCTTAGTTTCTCTTCTACGGCCTCCTTCTTTTCCAGTGCTGGCTTCATTGTCCTGTTCACAGTAAAATCTGTCAGAATCCTGACAGGCTCAGCCTCCAGCCCTAATCTCTCCTACTGAACTTTCTTCTGAACTGATATATGACCTGATCAATGTGCTTCCAATGGTTTTCATAAGGAAGATAACACTGCATTCTGCCCATATGTTAAAAACAAAAAGGCTGCAGAATAGAAACTGAGCAATTTTTTTTAAGAGCTATTAAGAAAATGATGTACCATGATAATTACAAAGAATTAATAAAAATGCATTCAAAGCTGTCCATATAATTAAAATGTATCGAGAATGTATCCGTTAACACCTTCTCTACCTTATACTGCCAAACATTTAATAGCAGTATTAAATGATCATTATATGACATAATGTAGGTGATGCATAGGAATATTATTTGAATGATGTACTGTATTTCACTTTGCCTCTCTTTGGCGGCATTATGTTTGTATAAGTGGCCTGGATTACAAGAACAGAAATCTATGTAGGTAGTGTACAGTATGCTGTTTGTACACTTAGTTATTGTAACATTGGAGTGATGATTTCCAGGAAGAATGTATCTTTTTAAGCTTCTCACCATTTTTCTATGTCCGTCTGACTTCTCCATGTGTCATTTCTTAGAAGTTCTTGTTGTCCTATTGCTCACTAAGCCTTTGGTGTCTCCTTTACATTTCTTGTAATTTGGTTTGTTTTCTCATCTTTCACACTTCCCACACATTTACTGTGAATTGAAGATATTACCAATATGTATAATCTAATCAAGGATCAGAACGGATTATTAATAAGAAATATTTACAGACAGTTTATCTACAGACGAAAGATACAGAATTTTTTTTTTTTTTATATTTTCTGCCCATCGTCTCTAGTCTGAGAGTTCTTTCGTGATGACAAAACAGACAATGTAAGAGGTCTTTGTACTGTAAATTCCATATGGTTGCATTATATTGAATTTAGATTAAATAAAATTATATTATTATGTGTATCTATAAACCATTTGAGCAACATATCAAAAGTACTTCTGGTTAATACTTTTCAAGAAATGCGGTTCAGTAAATAGAAACTCAGCTAGATCACCGGTCTGATGAACCAGACTGACAGCTGTTATAGAATGTGTCGGCAGATAAGAACCATTTGGCCCATCTAGTCTGCCCAATAATCTGAATACTATGAATAGTCCCTGGCCTTATCTTATATGAAGGATAGCCTTATGCCTATCCCATGCATGTTTAAACTCCTTCACTGTATTTGCAGCGACCATCTATGCAGGAAGGCTATTCCATGCATCCACTACACTCTCAGTAAAGTAATACTTCCTGATATTACTGCATAAACCTTTGCCCCTCTAATTTAAAACTATGTCCTCTTGTGGTAGTATTTCTTCTTTTAAATATGCTTTCCTCCTTTACCATGTTGATTCCCTTTATGTATTTAAAAGTCTCTATCATATCCCCTCTGTCTCTTCTTTCTTCCAAGCTATACATGTTAAGGTCCTTTAACCTTTCCTGGTAAGTTTTATCCTGCAATCCATGTACTAGTTTAGTAGCTCTTTTCTGAACTCTCTCTAGAGTATCTATATCCTTCTGGAAATATGGCCTCCAGTACTGTACACAATACTCCAAGTGAGGTCTCACCAGTGTTTTGTACAGCGGCATGAGCACTTCTCTTTCTACTGCTTATACCTCTCCCTATAAATCCAAGAATTCTGCTAGCGTTTCCTGCTCCTCTATTACATTGTCTTCCTACCTTTAAGTCTTCTGAAATAATTACTCCTAAATCCCTTTCCTCAGATACTGAGGTCAGGACTGTGTCAAATATTCTATATTCTGAGGGTTTTTACGCCCCAAGTGCATTATTTTGCACTTATCCACATTAAATTTCAGTTGCCAGAGTTCTGACCATTCTTCTAGTTGTCCTAAATCCTTTTCCATTTGGCGTATCCCTCCAGGAACATCAACCCTGTTACATATCTTTGTGTCATCAGCAAAAAGACACACCTTACCATCGAGACCTTCTGTAATATCACTAATGAAGATATTAAACAATATTGGTCCCAGTACAGATCCCTGAGGTACCTCACTGGTGACAAGACCGTGCTCTGAATATTCTCCATTGACTACAACCCTCTGTTGTCTGTCACTAAGCCACTGCCTAATCCACTCGACAATATGGGAGTCCAAGCTTAATGACTGCAGTTTATTGATAAGTCTTCTCTGTGGGACAGTGTCAAAAGCATTACTAAAATCTAGATATGTGATGTCTACTGCCCCTCCACTATCTATTTTTTTTAGACACCCAGTCAAAAAAAAAATCTATAAGATTTGTTTGACATGATCTCCCTGAAGTAAACCCATGTTGTTTTTCATCTTGCAATCCATGGGATTTTAGATGTTCCACAATCCTATCCTTTAGTAGGGTTTCCATTAATTTCCCCACTATTGATGTCAGACTTACTGGCCTATAGTTGCTTGATTCCTCCCTACTGGAATACATATGCTAATTTTAAATGGAGATGCAACTTTTTTCTTCATAAGTAGCGACTACTGCATTTGATAAATACATGACTACCGCAAAGTAAAAAATAAAAAAAATTACTATGTGAACAGATTTCAGAAATGTGCTTTGGAATAAGCAAAAAACAAAAATTTGCAGCATGTCTAGAAAAGTCGCACGTGCGCAAGTACGTGCGACTTTTTTACGCAAATAAAAACTACTATGGAGCTTGATAAATCTCATTCATAATGTCCAAAACAGAGCGCAATATACACAATTGACATAATACCTACACCACTAATTGTTGGTGACAACATACATACCTATAATGGAGTATTTGATGATTGGGGTTTCCTGTATGGTAACTATAACCTTAAATACAGAGTGGAATTAGTCTTTCATACAAACATCCTTCACAGCTTTACATGTACAGCATGAAGATTCATTCATCCGCTCAGGTATATTTCCTACTCGATTTTTCCATATTTGAAAGAGAATGAATGTCTTTTGAAACAACAACCCTGCTTCATACTTATCTTTCTTCACGTGACAGGAAAGAAAATGAAAACCTACACAATGTAAAAAAAGGACAATTTTTTCCCAAGTATTAACTATACAGTCATAATATTGCTTAAAAATGTATTACAGTTTCAGCAAATATTTACTTTATAATGAAACCATATATCTTGTATTAGTTGGTCACGGTCTTCAAGATCTCAGCTTGCTGTTGGCCAATAGAACCCTTAATTGTTTACTTTAAGTCGATAAAAGTCTGTCCTGGTCATGTGACATCAAACAGCTCTGTAAACTGAATTGTAACAAGCACCATGCACTTGTGTGATCACTTTATCAAGACTGGAAGCAATGAAGGGTTCTACAAAATGACAGCAAGCAGAAATATGTGTCAGTAATGTGAACCGATACTGATAAACATTTGTAAATTGTATGATGCAAGGAATAATTAATTTATTGAATAAAAATCTAAAAAAACTGTAGTACCCTTTTAACCCTTAGATGACAAAGGACAAACGTGCCTGTCCTATGCATGGTAGCCAGCTGAGGAGCTGAACTCTCTTCATAGCTGTTAGCAGAAGTCTGGACGCACTGCTAATGATGGACATCAGCAATTCCTTTGGATAGTGGATAAGATGTCTCAGGGCTGGAGTACCCCTTTAAACCCTTAACATGCTGCAATCAATGCTGATCACGGCATATAAAAGGTAAAATGACATGTTTTGGAGCTCTGATCGGGACCTCCACTGGGTGGCTGCCCCAATCTGTTTACCTCCATGCTGCTGGTCATTGCTTTGCTTGTACAGTCTGTCTCAGGATTGCTTATTTTATATATATACCCTCATACAGCCCCATAAACAAAAAACTAAATAAAGTTACAGGGGCCAGAATAGGGCAATTTTAAGCATACAAAAAAAGTAAAATAAAATAAAACCCATATAAATTAGGTATTCTTGCAATAATATTGACATACAGAACAATAAAAACTAGTCATTTTACCGCAAAATGCACTGCTTGAAAACAAACCCGTCACCCAAAGTTGCAAAATTGTTTTTTTTTTTTCAATTTGAAAGTGTTATGGCTTTTAACCCCTTAATGACTAGTCTATTTGGGCCTTAAAGGGGTACTCCACTGGAAATATCTTATCCCCTATCCAAGGGATAAGATGTTAGATCGCAGGGGATCTAATGCGGCACCCCTGTCATTCGGTGCACGGAGCAAACTCTGCTTTGTGCCCGATGACTGGCGATGCAAGCCGCCCTCCATTCACATCTATGGGAGGAGACGTGACGGCTATGTACTAGTCGCCATGCCCCCTCTCATAGACATGAATGGAGAGGGCGTGGCGTGACATCACAAACGCGGAAGCTGCAGCTGGAGATCGCGGGGGTCCCCAGTGGCGGGACCCCTGTGGTCTAATATCTTATGCCCTATCCTTTTAATTTTCCATATAGAGGGCTGTATGAGGGCTCATTTTTGTGCCGGGATTTGTACTGGTACCATTTTTGTTTGATGGAATGTTTTGATCCCTTTTTATTCCTTTTTTTGACATATGATGTGAACGAAATCAGCAGTTCTGGCGTTTAGCATTTTTGCAGGGTCATAAACAAAATATTTTAATAGTTTAGACATTTCTGCAAGCAGTGATAGAAATTAGGGATCGACCGATATCGTTTTTTTAGGGCCGATACCGATAATCGGTGGAGGTTAGGGCCAATAGCCGATAACTTATACCGGAATATCGGTATAAGTTATCAGCTATTTATCCCCCCGTGACACCGCTGCAGATCATTGATTTACAGCGGGCACTTTAAATCAATGCACTGCAGTGGCTTTTGCGGTGCCATAGGCCGCCGCCGCTTCTCTCCCCCTGCCTGTCTGGGGGTCCTGAGTCCTATCACTGCGACCGCCCTCCCGCCCCGCCGCACCACAACTGCCCCCCCGACCCACTGCACCGCGACCACCCCCCCCCCCGACCCGCCGCACCGCGACTCTACACTCTACATCTGGCTCCGGTGGCGTCCTCCTGAGCTGTCACTGTGCGCACTGACGGTGACGTCCCATCGCGCACGTCACTCGTCATTGCGCACAGCGTAACGCAGGACGGCGAAGCAAGAAGTAGCGTGGACTCCGGGAACAGGTAATTATAAAACCGGGGATGGGGGAGGCAATGGGGCCGGGGCGGGGCGTTGGGGGGTGCGACGCGGTGCGGCGGGTCGGGGGGTGCGGTCGCGGTGGGGGCGGTGGGGTGGGCGGCGCAGTATTGGCTTATCGGCAAGGTAATTGCCGATACCGATAATGCCCAAAATCGTGATTATTGGCCGATGATATCGGCCATACCGATGATGGGTCGATCCCTAATAGAAATATGTTGTGTTTTTTTTTTATTGATCAGTATCATCGGCGAGCTTGTAAAGCCTGGCTCTATACTTTTTAAAGCTTATATTTATTATACATTCATTATGAATAAATCAATACATTTAAATGTCTGCTTATATATAAAGAAAATTCTGCATTCATTGCGTAAAAATGACTAAATAAACAAATTCAGACAGTTCCAGTGTCAATGACACAATAGGGCAGAACACATTGACTCAGATTTATCAAACTGTGTGAGAGAAAACGTGGAGTGATTTTTCCACATCGACCAATCACAGCTCAGCTAACAAGCTCTGGTAAAGTGAAAGCTGAGCTGTGATTGGTTGCTGTGGGAAAATCTCTCCACTTTTTCTCTCACACAGTTTGATAAATCTGGGTCATTGATTCACATTCAACAGAAGATATCAAACAAAATGTATTTATAATTTATAATCTATTTTAGTATATCTGCACTTTTTTCTTCTCAGTAAGCCTAGAAATACCAGGGTACCATTCCAGTGAGTAAATCACAAGTGTACCCTGCATGCAGACATTGTGCCAGCAAGGACAGGTGGGAGACTGCATCTCTTAAAGGGGTACCACCGTGCTGACAACTTATCCCTTATCTAAAGGATAGGGGATAAGTTGCCTGATCGCGCGGGGTCCCGCCGCTGGGGACCCCCGCGATCTCGCACGCAGCACCCCGCTCTCATCAGAAGTATAACGACGTCACGGCTCCGCCCCATGTGACATCACGCTCCGCCCCCTCAATGTAAGTCTATGGAAGGGGCAAGACAGCTGTGGGGGGGGGGGGGAGCATTGAGGGGGCGGAACGTGACGTCACGATCACCAGCCCCATCATCAGACGTCGTCAGGCTCCAGGGCCTGATGAGAGCGGGGTGCTGCGTGCGAGATAGCGGGGTCCCCATGTGATCAGGCAACTTATCCCCTATCCTTTAGATAGGGGATAATTTGTCAGCACGGTAGTACCCCTTTAAGTCTTCAGAATTAATAATGCAAATCTGTGACAGCTGCCCTTGAAGCTATAAAATAAATTAATTTTTAAACCTTAGCTCTAAGGATAACCAGAACTGGACTCATAGCCACTGCTAATGTCAGATTGAAGACAATTCAGCAGATCACTAATACAGATCCAATAAGTCAGGATGTGCTGCTGGGAACTAGTGAATCACTTCCTGTTCAGCATCTTCAGGCTTTTGTACAAAACACAGTAAGAATACTATGGGGCCAGCCTCACCTGGTGTCCAAAGGAGCAGCTTGTCCTACCACACAGAGATTAGGACAGAGCATGCAATACTGCTCTTCAGAGAGGGGCTATAAGTAAGCCAATGGGCATCTACTTCACCCGGAACACCTCTGAACTGTTCAGGAATGCCCCCAAAATGTCAACTTTTGGTTGAAGTTTTCATAAATATCTCCTTTTGTGTTTCAATAAACATTGGGACTATTGGTAAGCAGGACTTCAGCAGTACAGACCCTACTGACAGGCTACTCTTTCTTATTACAATGGTCCAGGAGGGCTATTGCATGTTGAAACTATTGTAACCTAAGTCCAACCGTGTTGAATAAATCTATATTATGGTCCCCAGCTTGCTACTGGTCCAGAAAGTACATTTGTGTGCTAAATCATTGTTTTCATAGTGACAGTTGTTCCACATTGGTATGAAGGAGTAATGTGCATAACTCATATACTTACAAATTACATTTCCTCACATTAAGAGTAAGTCCAGGCTTTAGTTTTCATTCTTTTGTTTGTTGACATGGTGCTTTTACTTATATTTGTTGAATAACTGCATGTAATGGAGCAGGAAGAGACCCAAGCAGAAGTTATCCTGTGCACACAGAGGAAGGAAATAGGCTGTAGAAGGAGGTTTACCACACCAATCACTGGGGTGGGTTCATAAAAAATCAAAAGTGATAAAGGAAAAAAGCTATTTCTAAGTGTAAAGTTTATGTTCCTCCCAATCGTACTGACATTAATATGAAAAGAGAAAAAAAAAAAATGATAAATTATTTGTTGACTACATGAGAGAGAAAAAAAAGTAGATAACAAGGGGAAAATACCTTTTCAGGACATGTGAGTAATCTCCTTTGGGGTTTATGGTTTTCTGATGAAACGTGCATTTGCGTTACAAAGTACTCAGTCTTGACCTTATAAAAGGCAGCACTATTTTACTTACGGAGAAAATGGCTGTATGTTAGAGCCTATTGATGGAATTAAATCTTAGATAAGTACATGCATTGCATTCAGCAAAATACTCAGTTCAATTGTGACATAGGATACAAAGGCACCTTTCAATTGCATAGGTAATAAATCGATCATATTTGTTTTATCAGCATCAGCTCACAGTTTGATGCTTTGCACAACATTGCAACCATTTTTTATTTAAACATTAAAGGGGTACTCCGGTGTAAAACATTTTGTTTTTAAATCAATTGGTGCCAGAAAGTTAAACAGACTTGTAAATGACTTCTATTAAAAAATCTTAACCCTTCCAGTACTTTTTAGCAGCTGTATGCTACAGAGGAAATTCTTTCTTGTCTAGTCTATAGTGCTCTCTGCTGACACCTCTGTCCGTGTCAGGAACTGTCCAGAGCAGGATAGGTTTTCTATGGGGATTTTCTCCTGATCTGGACAGTTTGTGATACACACATCAGGTTTCAGCAGAGAGGACTGTAGACAGGACAAAAAATTAATTAAAAGATAAAAGAATTTCCTCTGTAGCATACAGCTGCTAAAAAGTACTGGAAAGGTAAATATTTTTTTTTAAATAGAAAACATTTACAAATCTGATTAACTTTCTGGTACCAGTTGATTTAAAAAAAAAAAAAAAAAAAGTTTTACACCAAAGTACCCCTTTAAGGGAACTTGCCATCACCAGAATACGGGCAGAACGAAACAGGGACAGGCTCTATTATAATGATGTATAATGAACTCTGAAACACTGCAGAAGAATAATAGTTACAAAACCTGCCGGGAACCAGGCTCGAGTTATCAGGGCAGTCTCTGTTGCCTTTGGTTGATAGACCTCTACCTGTTTGGGTACAGGAAGTTGGTGGGTGGAGAGAAGCTGCCAAAGAGTGCCCCAATGACTCATAGCTGGCAGGTTTTAGAATTATGATTCTGAAACCCTGCAACATTTAAGAATGAATCATACACCAT
The DNA here is from genome assembly GCF_029499605.1 of Hyla sarda. Taxonomy (NCBI): domain Eukaryota; kingdom Metazoa; phylum Chordata; class Amphibia; order Anura; family Hylidae; genus Hyla; species Hyla sarda. The sequence goes on along the minus strand of NC_079193.1, from coordinate 211,654,430 downwards.
TGGAATAAGGGAACCTGTCCCTATTTTATGCTGCCCATTTGGACAGTTTTTGGGAATTTTTTGTCTGATTTTTGCTCATTTGACTGCTCCCCAATTTAACACCCATTTGGGTGGGGCTATAATAAAACCAGCAATTTTTTTTAATTTAAAATAAAACAAAAAAAAACAGTTTTATGGCTTTCGTCACTACAGCTGTCAAATTAAAAGACACGTGTACTGGAAAAAATGTTCCTATAAAATTTAATGGAGAAAAACTTAATTTTTTAACTTCATTTGTAAAACATACTTGAGACTTCTAGGAGAAAACAAGCTTTTATTTCATGTTGTTACATAATGTAGCATTAGTGGTACATAACAAAGAGTAGTGCATATCTCTGGAACAACAGTTAGTAATAACAAGGAGCTTTGTTTCAATATCAAAACGTAATACAGACATGGCAAAAACTGAGGCTACAGTAAACCTGCACAGGCAATGAGAAGACATAGGATATGCTGGTTGCTCAGGTCTTCTTCTCATAGTTGGAGGAAGGCTGGAAGCACACAAGTTGTAAGTGCATACTGCTCTTAAATTCATTCATCAGCTGCTCTAGTGACCTGTGGAGAGATACACAAACTCAATATCATACAGATAGTATATACTGTAAATACAGAATTAACCATGCGTAGGGCATGGTGTCATTGGGCTACTTTGTATGTATGACAAGGGGACTTCTGCTCTTGTGACACAAAGTGATTTTATTAGCGACACCATTTAAATAGCTTATTTCCTCTGGGGAAAACACACAAATAATAGAATTTGAATTGTCTTAAGTTAGTCACAGAAAATCTATCAATATACAATATACTACGGAATCTCCATTTTTCTATCATATAATTCTAGGGGCTACTATTACATGGGTTACCACTTGTGCCACACTTGTGGCTGTTTAGTTTTACACTTCAATTTCTAACGTAGTATTTGCTGAAACTGTATTTCTTGCATCCCTTGCATAAATAATAGAAAGCTGATGCAGATTTTCTAAATTTTACACACACTCCAGTATAGTTAGGCTGCAGTTAAAGGGGTATTCCAGTAAAAACCCTTTGTGCATGTGATGTAGGCGTGCTGACGTGGTAGCGTGAGCGCTCACAATCCTTCAAATCCTTCTTCCGTGTGAGGAAGCCAGCGCACTGGTGAAAGCCAGCACCGAGCCGAAGCTCGGAACACCTCAGGCGCTGACCGTGGGAGAACACCGGGAGAATCGTCTACTGGGGGAGACAGACTGAAGCTCGGAGCAGGGGTATGCGACCCTGGAGCGCGGGAGTAAAGCAGTGGTGGAACCGTGTACCTGCAGGGCTGTGAGAGAGCCCAGTCCAGTAAGCCACGAGGAGGCGAGGGAGCCACCAAGGGGAGCCAGAAGGAAGTCAGGTATCACGCTGTGAAAAAAACGGAGGGGGTTGATGGCCTGAGACCGAACACGGTCTGTGTGACATATAGTCTGTTACTAACGGGACTTCTGCGGAGTATCACCTGATAAGCCGAAAATACCCCAGAGATCACTGCTAACTTAAAAAGGTATGAACAGTTTTTTCAGGGGCGGACACAGACAGCAGAGGGCCCCTGTGCAAAAAAATGTGCCATAACATATAAATGCAAATAAATCTATGCTGCCTAAAGGGGGGCTCTAAATCTATGCTGCCTAAAGGGGGGCTCTAAATCTATGCTGTAGATATAGGGCTCCTCTTTAGGCAGCATAGATTTAGACCCCCCTTTAGGCAGCATAGATTTAGAGCCCCCCTTTAGGCAGCATAGATTTAGAGCCCCCCTTTAGGCAGAATAGATTTAGAGCCCCCCTTTAGGCAGCATAGATTTAGAGCCCCCCTTTAGGCAGCATAGATTTAGAGCCCCCCTTTAGGCAGCATAGATTTAGAGCCCCCCTTTAGGCAGCATAGATTTAGAGTCCCTCTAAATATCTGCTGCCTAAAGGGGATCTAAAGCTATGCTGCCTAAAGGGGGGCTCTAAATCTATGCTGCCTAAAGGGGTCGCTCTAAATCTATGCTGCCTAAAGGGGGGCTCTAAATCTATGTTGTAGATTTAGAACCCCCCTTTAGGCAGCATAGCTTTAGATCGCCTTTAGGCAGCAGATATTTAGAGCCCCCACATCAGGCACTGGCAGCATACTTACATCTGCCGGCGGGTCGCGGGATGCGGGGACTTCTTGGAGGTGCGCGCTATAATTGATGTGTGCACTTCATCGCATGTGCCGCGCAGGAAGTCGGTGTAGCGGCGCAGCGCTGCGCTTGCAATGACGTCACTACGCGCACCTCCACCAGGAAGTACCCGCATCCGTGACCCGCAGGCAGATGTAAGTAGCTATTAGCAGAAATCTCCTGCCCGGCGCCCTGGAACTGCATGTCCCGGGCGTCGGCACACAAGAGCAGGACTGCCATCAGAAATTTTGGGGCCCCTTACACAGCTCAGGCCTGGGCCCCCTGGACACCCCTCACAGTACCGCCAATTGCACATATCGCGTTGCATGTCCTACGACGTATAACATGATACCAGTATCAGCATTACAAATTGGGCTGCTACCCCCATGCATTCTCCCCCTTGATCAACCTCCTGTGCCATTTCAACCACTCCCCACTGTGCTATATCATTTGCCACCCCCCTGATCCTCCCCATGCCACTTTATTTCCACTCTCTGATCCACCCTGCCACTTTATCCCCCCCGATCCCCCCTGCCACTTTATTCCCCCCGATCCCCCGCTGCCACTTTGTTCCCCCCGACTGACCCCCCCCCCCTGCCACTTTATTCAGAGATAATGGGGAAGAATTATCAGATCCTGTGCAGAGGGAAAGTGGAGCAGTTGTAGATCGCTTCTTTAATTTTTCAGATGCCTTTAAATAAAAAAATAAAAAAGAAAGGAACAATCTGGTTGCTATGGGCAACTGCTCCACTTTCCCTCTGCACAGGATTTGATAAATCTCCCCCATTATCTCTGAATTTCATGTGTGTTGTAGCCTCTGTGCTTACTTGTGGTTTTCTCCTGATGCCTCATATACATGTTTTTAATTTGGTTGGTGTTCACAAAATAATCTTTTAGCGATATGTGGACCCTTTTTTTGTTTTGTGTAGGTACTTTGTTTTGGAGTTTTACCCTTACAGTTACAGTCGCCGGCAGATCAGCCAGATATTGTGGCAGCAGTGGTGGCCGGTCACAGGGGGCTCAGTCATGATTGTGACAGGTGCGACCATGATATTTATACCACTTGTGTATTAGAACCATAATACTTTTAATTTTCAACTTTCAGACCTATATGAGGCTTGTTGCTTTTTGTGCCAACAATTTTACTTTGTAATGGCATCAATCATGCTACCATGAAATACACAGTAAAAAAAAAACGCCATTTTGCAACTTTTGGGGGCTTCCATTTATACAAAAAATAGTATACTTAAAATCATCCTCTTCTGACCCCTATAACTTTAGCATTTTTCCATATACTGGGATGTGTGAGGGCTCATCTTTTGCGCTTTGATCTGTAGTTTTTACTGGTAATATTTTTGTTTTGATGCGACTTTTCAATCGCTTTTTATTTATTTTTTATGGTATATGAAATTACAAAAAATTAGCAATTGTGGACTTTGGTATTTTTTTAACAATTATGCCATTGACCGTGTGGGATAATTAACGTTATATTGGAATAGTTTGGAGATTTATTTATTGATTCTTAAATCAATAAATGTGGTGGGTGTGTTAAATGCAGTGTGTGGGAATTATATAGTGCAGTGTTTTCCAAACAATGTATCTCCAGCTGTTGCAAAACTACAACTCCCAGCATGCCCAGACAGCTGTTGGCTTTCTGGGCATACTGGGAGTTGTAGTTTTGTAACAGCTGGAGGCACACTGTTTGGAAAACACAGACATAGTAATTTGTGTGTTAGTATGTAGTATAGGTTACCTTCACATGATACACATTCCCCTATACAGGAACTTCTTCCTGGGCCTCCATTGCATAGTAGTCAGGCTCCTCCCACCCATGTGACTGATCACATGGTAATGACATCACCAAAGGTCCTCTGCCTCCCATACACAGCCCGATGTTCGGCAGTTATCGCTCCCTTGTGCTGCTGTCGTCTGTAAGAGCCTTATCCAGGGAGGAGAGGACAGATGGCAGCAAGTATTTTGCAGCTGTCAGTGAAAGCAGTAGGATGCTGCTTAAACAGCAGTATTCTGTGCTGGGGCTGCTGCAGGGGGGTGCAGCAGGGGCCTGGCCCCCCTGGGAGATGGGGCCCCTTACTGGAGTACTGGCTGTACCCCCCTGATGGTGGCCCTGCACGAGAGATACAAATGCCTCCTGCATCATTCAGGTCCCATGGTAGGGCCGGCCCAGCATGAGAGGGGGTCTGCCGCTGACAGGCCCCCTCTCACGCTGGGCCCCTGTGCAGTTGAACATGTTGCACACGTGATATGTCTGCCCCTGAGTTTTTTATATACCTGTGCATGAAGGGAAGTAAAAGTGTAGAGGAATAAAATATAACATAATTGTGACTTTAAAAGAAAAAAAGAAAAAGCTGGGAATTTAAGGAGAGAGAGAAAGAAAATGGGAAAGAAAAAAAGGGAGAAAAAAAAAAGGAAAAATATAGTGGAAAGACAAACTTGTGGCCACTTATATCTTTCCCATAATGTATATTGCACCTACTATCTATATAAAACAAAAGGAGAAAACCCTTAGGGGTCATGCAGAGAGGGAAAAAGAAAACAGCTCTACCCCAAATCAATATGGACTTAGATTTAGTTTCCATAACACATTATTTAAGAAAAGGTGGTGGAAACATTGGGTCCAAATATTTTGAGAGTAAAACAAATAAAAACCCCATGAGGGAAGAGTTAAACAAGGGAACATACCACTGTGTCCTTCAAATATGGATGATAAAGCTGATAGCATATGCTCCCAGAGTTCTGGTGAATTACAGGCTACTGTACAAGCAAACATGTCCCCAATTATAGGGGAGATGGGGAGTGCGACAAGCGTTCCTAGAAGCTCCTCACCAGTGAGACATAATATCCTGTCAACAGAAAACTCCATAATATAACCTGGTCTGTTTTCCCCCTAGAAATGACTCTGGGAAGCGGGGAAATTCCTAAGTTGTTGGCAGCTAAAAAAATATGCAAATGAAGAAAAAAACTGGAGAAAGAAAGATTAACTAAGTCCAAAAAAGGATATATGAAAAAATATATATAAATCCACTTACAATATTTTTCTTCTCCCCCCCCCTTTTTTTTTTTGAGTATCAGCTGAGACTCTCATTGTTTTATCAACATAATGTTTGTAGACAAGCTCATAAGGAAATATGTAGGCTTCCCTGGAACCGAGACTTGATATCCTATAACAACCATTTTTGTTTTTCCCTCCCTTTTTTTCTCTCTCCCTGCTCACCTACAGCCGCCTGCGCTCCAGATTTATAATTTAAAAATATTATTCTATTGATAATTGGAAGAAGCAAAAGCTGACCACTAAATGTCAAATACCTGTCACTCTACAGTAGGGACCGCAGCAAGGTGTGGCGTATAGACAGGTTGTCGTTAGTTATCATAGGTAGGCCTGTGGCCTGTTTTGTTGTGTTTTATGTTGAATGTGTATTCCCCTTTCCTACCTCTGGATATAAAATTGATATATGCTATGTATCTGGATTTAAAATTGATATATGCCATTAGCGGGGCTAACCTTTAGTACATATAACGCGCGGGGCCTAAATATTTCCCAAAAAAGAAAACATAATGTGGAGTTTCCAGAAAAAAAGGGGTTCATTTATTATTTATACAAGAGATCCATTTTAAGGCAAAACAAGTCCCTAAATGTAATAATAGTAGTTATCCCAACTGGTTTTATGCCCACATCCTTTGCTAAAAAAGGGGGAGTATCAATCACATTACATAAATCACTTCAATATGATATTTTGGGAACGAAAATAGATCCAGAAGGAAGATATCTGTTTATTAAAATGAGGATAGAAGGAACATGTTTAGTTTTGACAAATGTATGTTTTCTAAATACAGGGCAAGTGCCGTTTGGTTCCGGAGTATTGAAAGACTTGGGAAACTATGTGTCAGGTGCTAAGATAAGAATGGGTGGAGATTTTAATACACCCTTGAACCCTGTCGTAGACTTATCGACAGGTAAAGCCACATTATCTACACTATCACTGAAAAACATTAAAAGAGAATTGGCATTATTGAACCTTGTAGATTTATGGAGAATATTACATCCAACAACTAGAGACTACAGACATTATTCGGTGTCACATAATAGTTATGAGAGGTTAGACTATATTTTTGTAACCCAAGAATTACTAGATATGGGTCCTAAGTGCGAAACTAGAACATTTTGGCAATAGGGTTAAAACATACTCATGGTGTTTAAACGATAATTTGTTAAGGGACTATTAATGCATAAGGGAAATTAATAATGTAGTTTCTGAATTTTTTGAAATACATGAAAAAGACATAACTCCTCTCCCAATAAAATTGGAAGCACTTAAAGGTGTACTAAGGGGGATTTTTATTTTGCATGGTAGTAGGTTAAAAAAGGAGAATACTCAAAAATTTACATTCCTATTAGATAGCCTAAGGATAAAGGGTGATAATAATAAAGCGAGCCCCAATGACCAATTGAAAGCAGAAATCTCAAATTTGAGAGACATATTGTTACATTTGGATCAATGTTCATTATGTATAAGAGACAGAATTAGGCAGAGAGGGTTTGAATATGATAATAAATGAGGCCTTATTTTAGCTAGGGTCCTTCATCCCCGTACAGAACAAAAGCATATTGTTGCCATACAAAATGTAGTAATCAATGGTACATGACCCATCGAAGATAGTCGGAAAGTTTTATAAATATTATAGAGACCTCTATCATTTATTTGGAGGTGAACAACAGGCACCTACACAAGCGAAAGCAGCCTATTTGAGGAATATAAATCTAACAAAAATCTCTTTAGAGGAAAATGAGGAAATAGAACAGGACTTTACACAAATTGAAGTTGAAACGGTGATAAAGCAATTAAAAATCGTGAAGAGTCCAGGGCTAACATCTGTTTTTTTTTTTTTTTTTTTTTTAATCTGACCAGATTTTGTCTCCGTTTATGACAAAGGTATATAATTCTATCTCACCTACATGTTTATTTAAACCACAGTCCTTACGGACAAATATTGTAGTGGCACCTAAAATTAAAAAGGATTTAACACTAAATTATTGGCCAATCGCTTTAATCAATATACGGTAGATATGAATTTTTTTTCTAAAATTATTGCAAATCGAATACAAAACATCATCTCAAGGTTGATAAATAAAGAACAAGTTGGATTCATATTGGGTCAGGAAGCCAGGGATAATGTGATTAGCACAATGGCCCTGATTTCACGGCCTCTCCTCCAGGGGACCCCAACATGCCTACTAACAGTAGATGCAGAAAAATCCTTCAATATGGTAGATTGGGGTTTCCTGGAGGAGACACTTGTGGAAATGGGGATGGGGAGGAAAATGAAAAATTTGATTATGGCCCTATATAAGGAGCCAAGTGCTACAGTTAGAGTAAATGGAGTTCTTTCAGGAACAAGACAAGGTTGTCCCTTGTCCCCATACCTATATATTCTGGTAATGGAATCCTCAGCAAATGCTATAAGATTAAATGAGTTAATCCCAGGGATTCAGATTGGCCCACAAAAACATAAATTAGTTATATTCGCAGATGATTTATTAATATTTGTTACATCACCTGATTGGTTACATCACCTGAGTCTTCCTTCTGTTCTGCATGAATTTACAATTATGGATCTACCGATATTGATTTTTTATAGCCAATACCGATAACCTGTGAACTTTCAGGCCGATAGCCAATAACTTATACCGATATTCCGTTGGCAGTATAGTTCCCCACATTAGGTTGGCAGTATAGTTCCCAACATTAGGTTGGCATTATAGTTCCCCACATTACGTTGGCAGTATAGTTCCCCACATTAGGTTGGCAGTATAGTTCCCCACATTAGGTTGGCAGTATAGTTCCCCACATTAGGTGCAGTACAGTTCCCCCACATTAGGTGCAGTACAGTTCCCCCATATTAGGTGCAGTATAGTTCCCCCACATTAGGTGCAGTATAGTTCCCCATATTAGGTGCAGTATAGTTACCCCACATTAGGTGCAGTATAGTTCCCCCACAGACATACAGCCTCCAGCCATATACAGTGTATGGCTGGAGGTTGTATGCCTGTGTACTGCCCCACTTCAGTGCTCTGACCACCACTCCTCTGGTCCGGCCATAGCACTAGGTAACGGGACCGGAGGAGCGGTCGTTTGAGCACCGAAGCTGACGTGCCGCTGGTCACTTACCATGCTGGCCAGCGTGCGTCTTCCACCTCCATGTTCCGCTCCTCCGTTGCTATGGGCGCACGCACAGGACGTCAGTGACGTCCCGGCGTGCGCTATCTCCCGGTGGCCCATGCATTTTTAAACTTAACGCGGGGCCGCAGAGAGTTGACGGGGGCATCCTTGTGTCCCAAAAACATCTTTTGGGACACAGGGATGTCCGGGCCACAAATATATTCATTGGAGGCGCACGCGCTGGGCGCATTATCAGCCAATCCGATAATCGGCCGATCCCTATTAACAATATTCGGTAAATTAAGCAACTTTAAAGTAAATATACAGAAATAATAAATACCAAAATATTAAACTTAAATAATACACAACACGATAGAGAACAGTTGGAACGTAATTATGCATTTAAATGGACAGAATCTCATATTAGTTATTTGGGAGTACTAATTCCTTCAGACTTGAACAAACTATATACTTTGAATTATATACCCACGATAAATCGAATAGAGAAAGATCTGGATAAATAGACTCACTTTCCATTATCATGGTTCGGTAGAATAAATGTGATAAAAATAGATGTTCTACCCCGTTTACTAAATACAGTCATGGCCGTAATGTTTGCACCCCCGGAATTTTTCAAGAAAATGAAGTATTTCTCACAGAAAAGGATTGCAGTAACACGTTTTGCTATACACATGTTTATTCCCTTTGTGAGTATTGGAACTAAACCAAACATGGGGGGAAAAAAAGCAAATTGGACATAATGCCACAACAAACTCCAAAAATGGTCTGGACAAAATGATTGGCACCCATAACTTAATATTTGGTTGCACACCCTTTGGAAAAAATAACTGAAACCAGTCGCTTCCTATAACCATCAATAAGCTTCTTACACCTCTCAGCCGGAATGTTGGACCACTCTTCCTTTGCAAACTGCTTTAGGTCTTTCCTATTGGAAGGGCGCCATTTGCCAACAGCAATTTTAAGATCTCTCCACAGGTGTTCAATTGAATTTAGATCTGGACTCATTGCTGACCACTTCAGAACTCTCCAGCGCTTTTTTGATATCCATTTCTGGGTGCTTTTTGACGTATGTTTGGAGTCATTGTCCTGCTGGAAGACCCAAGATCTCGGATGTAAACCCAGCTTTCTGACACTGGGCTGTACAGTGCGACCCAAAATCCGTTGGTAATCCTCTGATTTCATGATGCCTAGCACACATTCAAGGTACACAGTGCCAGAGGCAGCAAAACAACACCAAAACATCATTGAACATCCACCATATTTTACTGTAGGTACTGTGTTCTTTTCTTTGTAAGCCTCATTCCATTTTCCGCAAACAGTAGAATGATGTGCTTTACCAAAAAGCTCTACCTTGGTCTCATCTGTCCACAAGATGTTTCCCCAGAAGGATTTTGGCTTACTCAAGTTCATTTTGGCAAAATGTAGTCTTGCTTTTTCTGGTCTCTGTGTCAGCAGTGGGGTCCTCCTGGGTCTCCTGCCATAGTGTTTCATTTAATTTAAATGTCTACGGATAGTTCGCGCTGATACTGATGCTCCTTGAGCCTGCAGGACAGCTTGAATGTCTTTGGAACTTGTTTGGGCTGCTTATCCACCATCCGGACTATCCTGCATTGACACCTTTCATCAATTTTTCTCTTCCGTCCACGCCCAGGGAGATTGTTCCATTTGCACAACAGCATGTGAAATAGATTGTCAATCAATCAGTGTTGCTTCCTGAATGGACAGTGTGATTTCACGGAAGTGTGATTGACTTGGAATTACATTGTGTTGTTTAAGTGTTCCCTTTATTTTTTTGAGCAGTGCCTCGCCAACACCAGCACTGTCCTTAATTTCAATAACTTTAATTCCATATAAAAACGTAAAAGGAGATATATTAGGTTTCTTTATTATAGCAGTTAGGCAAATTATAGCTATATTTTGGAAATCAAATACACCACTAACCCAGATCATGTGGCTGGAGGCTGTAGAAGACCTCCAGAGAATGGAGGAACTTAGAGCTAGAGATAATGACTTAATGGAGGACTTCACTAAAATATGGACAAAGTGGTCTCTATTTAGGAATTCTGGGGCAGTGCTGGATTGGCTAGACCATCAAGTATTATATAATTATAATAGCCAGAGGAAAATACCCTTATCCTAGTGTGTCTTTTCTATTGTGTATGTCTTGTCTTATGTATTATGTCCAATTTCGCAGTTTTTTGTATGGAATTGTATAGATGTAAATTTTGATTATTTTTTGTGTGTGCAAAGATAAATAAAAAATAGATTGAACTCTAAAAACCATTTGTTTTCATATCAACTGGCTCCAGAAAGTTAAACAGATTTGTAAATTAATTCTATTAAAAAAACGTAATCCTTCCAGTACTTATCAGCTGCTAAAGTTGAGTTGTTATTTTCTGTCTAACAACAATGTTCTCTGCTGACCCCTCTGTCTGTCTCAGGAACTGTCCAGAGCAGGAGAGGTTTGCTATGGGGATTTGCTCCTACTCTGGACAGTTCCTTAGACAGACAGAGGTGTCAGCAGAGAGCACTGTTGTCAGACAGAAAAGAACGACTCAATTTCAGCAGCTGAAAAGTACTGGAGGATTAAGATTTTTTTAATAGAAGTAATTTACAAATCTGTTTAACTTTCTGGGGCCAGAAATTGTTTTTCACAGGAATACCCCTTTAATCTATTATTCAAATAAACCTTTTTGAACAAATCACCTAAATGTGTACAAAAATGTGGCCTTTTACAGGCATAGTCATATACAATGCTTGTTTGTATAATTAAGTCAGCATGCATGTGCAGAACACAAATAATGATAAAAGAGCAAAACTTAACTATTGCATCCCTTACATTCCTTATCCCCAGCATCATGATTTTTTTAAATTAAGAATCCCTAGCAAGGCCATCTATCTCATCCCTGGTTCCCAGCATGGCTCCCTTTCTCATTCCTAGTCCAAGGTATGGCTCCTCATTTCATTCCTGCTTCACAGCAAAGCTCCTCATCTCAATCCTGCTCCTAGCATTGCTCCCTTCTGCTTCTTTCCCTGGTCCCCAACATGGCTCCATATCTCGTTCCTAGTCCACAGAATGGCTTAATGTCTTGCACCTGATCCTCAGAATAGCATCCCATCTCATTCCTGGTTCCATGCATGACTTCCCAGCTTATTTCATGTCACCTGCATGGCTGCACATCTCATTTATGTTCCCCCCCCCCCCCGCATGACTGCCCAACTCATTCTAAGCCCCATGCATGGCTTTCCATATTATTCATGGACTGAAGCATGGGTCAACATCTCATTCCAGGTCCCACGCATGTCTCCCTATCTCAGTCCTTGTCCCAGGCTTGGCTCCTAAAGCCTTGTCTCCACCTATTCATTGATGACATTTAGAAATCTGTAGCAAATCAAAAAAAGACCAGTCCAACATCACAGAGTCTTTGTAAATTAAAAAGTGAAAAATAAAAAAGTTGAAAACGCGCTTCTTGTGTGCACTACAAAATCATTAAAGACCTTCCCATCTGTTGCATTTTGAGTCCTAATTCTCTTAAACATGTTAAAGGGTAACTGTCACCCAAAAAAACTTTTTATATTTTGTTAATCGATGTAATAGAAACAACTTTCTAATTACATGTGATTAACAAAAATGTATCTTTATATTTATTTATTTTTTACCACTAGGGGTTCTCCCTACATGTCCCAACGCATAGAGTTCGGACTCATGCTGGCATTGAGGAGCACAGCGCAGGTCCCTGCCTGTCAATCAGACAGGTGGGAGCTAGCGCTGTGCCCACAGCACGGGTGCTCCTGACATGGCCTGCCGCTTCATCCGGCTGGCCAAATGTCAGTGCAGCGCTGCACAAAAGAGGATCGTACTTTCCCGAGTCTGATCGAGGTCTTATTAACCAGGTTCCTACAAAAGACTCCAACTGACTACTACGGGACACAGAGCACATCAGTCCCGCCGTGCTGCCGTGCTACTATGGGACACAGAAAGCACCAGTCCCGACATGCTGCTGTGCTAACTCCCCTTGCCGGGGAGACCTATTCTGACAGATTTATTGTATTTATGTTTATGTGATGTTGAAGAGGGAGAAGGGCGGACTGACAGGCTTCAGATGATGTCACCTGCCGGGCCATGCCCTCTTCCTACCTCGCTCGTGGCAGGAGCCTGAGCAGCCAAAGGGGATCTAAAAAGGTATTTATATGGGGTTTTGGGTAAAAATATAGAACAAGATAGAGTCAGCGAGAGTCAGGGACAGATAGGGGGGGGGGATAAGGGACAGTTTAGTTGATGATAGACATGTTGTCTCAACAACACAGAGAAGACTGACAACTTGTCTCTTACATTGACGCTATTAGGACATACAATGACCCAACATACAATTTATTCAACTTACGAAGGCTACACTCACTTTGGTATGTTGGGGCCATTACTGTACAGAAGCAGCTTTTTGGCAAAGCTGATAACTCTAGCTGCCACCAGGCTGCTTTGGTGCCTCACTGTCGTGCACCACTGCATACAAGGGGGAGATTTATCAAAACCTGTCCAGAGGAAAAGTTGCTGAGTTGTCCATAGCAACCAGAGTGTTTTTTATTTTTGTAAAAGATCTCTGAAAAATACAAGAAGCAACCTGATTGGTTGCTAAAGCCAACTCAGTAGCTTTTTCTCTGGACAGGTTTTGATCTCCCCCAATGTAACTGTGCCTCTAGAAGTTCTGAGTCTTATGTCCGATCAGCAGCTCCCCCCTCTCCCTAAGACCCCCAGTCCTCCTCCCTTTCAGTGACACACAGCAATGTCCAATCAGACTGCAGCATCCAATCACTATGGCTCTTGCTGAGCCGCTAGCCCACTTCCTAGTGAGCAGTGCAGCCCTACAGAATTGCTGTGCATCCCTACAGTTATTGCTAGTGTCCCAGAAGTTCAACTTGTATCACCCAGATAGGTATTGTACAGTAGAACATATGTTCAAAACAATGCACTCTTACCTATGTTGGAGAACTACAATTCCCAGCATGGCCTGACTGCTTTTTCGGCCATGTTTACACAACATATTTTTGGACATTTTTACACCCATAAAATGTCAGTTTTATAGAAGAAAAAGGACAAAAACTGCTTAAACTCAATGGTAAAACAGCTATTTTGCTTACAATATACATATATTTTTATGCTTATTTTTCTTTATTCTTTATGTTTTCTTACACTGGGCTGACATTTCGGGTGCTTCGGAACCAATTACCAGATTTTCATAGAGTCATGGACTCAACATACAATGGTTTTGTTCCTCCCTACCATGGAGGAACATGGAGGCAGGAAGCTAGGACACGCTCCGCCCCCCCTTCACCACGTACCCACACATCTGCTAGGACTCACCAGATGCCGCCCACTTGTCCGGAATTTGAATCCAGCGGGGCCCCCGGTCACGTGCGACACTGATCGTGAGGCTGTGGAGGCAGCGGTCACGTGGGACGCCAAGGAGGCTGCGACGGGTGCGGAGTCCCCTCAGTGGTAGCGAGTTCCTTGTGGAGCTCGGCGCCGCAGAGGGACACCAGCGCCCGGTTTGCGCAAGGCGAGCGGTGACTTGGCGGTGTAGAGCAACGCTGAACCCCGGCTGGGGAGGGCGTGTAGCTCCGTGTGGACGGCACAGCAGCAGGTGGACGTCTCGGCAGAGGGAGACAGCACAGCGAAGCGGGTCAGTAAGGAAACCGCCGTGGTTTGGTGGAGCCTGGCTGTTCTAGAGGAGCCCTGCTATTCTTGGAGGAGCCTTGCCGTCTGGAGGAATCTCGCGGTCTGGATGGGTGAGACTGTTCCATACGCAATTACAAAAGGCTAAGCTGTTATTAACCCTCATATTGAACCATTCTTGTAAAATTGAATTTTGACTTTCTGGGTTGTGAAAGCAGAGCAGTTTAAGCCCAAAGTTTGAAATCTATAGCCGCTGTGATCCTAGCTTAAAGTGGGTGGTATATGGTTTAAGCAACTTTGAACCCAGCTTCCACTTATGGCGGGGTCGCAGTATTGCTCATGTTAAAGCTTAAAGGATATGATTGTTTTTTCTACACCTCGGATTTACAGGACTTGGGATCTGTGTCGTCTTTAGTCACGAAGAACTTTGCTTTTCAACACCAAGTACTGTAAAAACTGCTATGTGACTTATAAAAAACTAAGGACTTAATTATTATATTCCATCTCTTGCTTTTCAGTAACATAGTAAGGACTGCTTTGCTGATTCAAGTTATGGTGATCTTGTGCACACAAGACGTTATACAGGGCTTATATCCAATACACCTGGGATTTCTGAATGTAAATGTACATCTTAGAGTTGTGTGCTTGGTTATTCAGAGCATAATTGGGTGTATGTCGACTTGCATAGGGATATAACTGATATAATTGTCCCTCTTTTCCGTATTATATTACATAGGACATGGCACCCAAAAGAAGATCCATTAGTCCAACCAAAGAGAGCAAGGGTAGATTGGACAGATATATGTCATCCCCAATAGTGTCTCATAGGAACAAACAGGGTAGACAGGAATCTAGAGAAACTCTGATTGAGGAAGAAGAGGAGGGACACACAATTACATTAAAAATGTTGTTTGATGCAATGGGCAAATGTAACTCCACAGTTGAGGGTCTAGTCACCCAGATAGGAAATATTGGTTTAGACATAACCCTAATTAAAGACGAGATGACAAAACTCAGTGAAAGATGTGGTGAGATGGAGGAGAGGATATCCAACTTACAGGATGAAACTCTTGAAATGAAAAAGAAAGTGGACGCTTTGCAGAAAGATAATAATACGCTGTCCCAGAAAGTCATAGAGATGGAGGATAGAGCCAGAAGAGGAAACCTTAGACTGGTGGGCTTCCCGGAGGGAGCGGAGGACAGGGACCGGGTGGAATTTGTCCAGAAATGGTTAAAGGAGGAATGTGGGGAGGATAAATTATCCCCCACTTTTGGAGTGGAAAGAGCACACCGGGTACCCCTGCATCCGCTACCACCGGGTAGTCGCCCAAGAGCCTTAATATTGAAACTGCGCAATGAGGGGGACAGAGAGAAAATCTTACATACCTTGAGGGAAAAAAATAATGTAATGTTTAGCAATAATAAGATAATGGTGTTTCCAGATTACTCATACGACACACAAAGAAAACGCATGGCATATAAAGAAATTAAGAAAAGATTACATTTAAATGGGGTAAAATTCTCTTTAATGTTCCCAGCCAAACTGAGAGTTGTTTTCAAAGATGCAGTTCAATTCTTTCAAAACCTGGATGAATAGTCAAGACCTGAAAAATTAACAGGGCTGGGTAACGGGTAACAGGCCATGGCAACTAAATTGTGGGGAAGTGGTGGAGGGGACATGTTAGGTTAGGGACTTGCCAAAATACGGGACAGGTCAATTGGGGGTTGGGGGGGGGGGGGGGGGAGGTGAAACAAGGTCTCCACAGGCAGAGGGGGTAAATGGAACGTGGTTTCTTATTAAAAAAAATATATATATATATTTTTTGTCTCTCCTCTTATCTTATATGCTTGAATTAATTGATAAAGTAATAGACACTGAAGGGAGATTTATTATATTATATGGGCGATTAGGTAACTTGTTACGTATGTTGGGATTTGTGTATATCCCGCCACCTTACTCTTCCTGTATCTTACAAATTATATTGAGTTTCTGGCACACAAAAGAAAAATGCCCTCTATATATAGTATGGGATATGAATTGAGTATTTGACGAAAATAAAGATCGTTTGAGATTAGAAAATAGAATGATCAGAGATAATCCAATCCCCCTGAGTAAATTCTGTGAGGAAACGGGTCTAATGGATATTTGGCGAGCACGTAACCCGGACAGGAAAATGTATTCTTGCTGGAATAAAACCAGCAAAACGATGTCCCGTATTGATATATGCCTGGGCGAGGGGATCGCCTTTAACAAACTTAAAAGAGTTTATTATGGCCCAAGATATATCTCTGATCATTCTATACTGCGTATGGAATTAGAAACAGGAAATTCAAACTATCAAAGCTATGGTAAAATTAATGTGCACTGGATAAAATTAATAGATAACAACATTATCAAACATAACCTAATAGAATTTTTTCAAAGAAACTGGGACTCAGCCCCAGACCATATAGTTTGGGACACTGGTAAAGCGTTTCTAAGAGGAGAAATTATGCATGCCATTAGGGGGAAAAAAAAAAAAACGAATTTATTAAAATAGAAAAAGAATTAATAGTAGAAACAAATGAGGCAGAGAATAAATTTATATTTGAGCAAAGTGAAGTTAATAAAAAGGATTGGGAAAACAAGCAAGTTAAATTAGAAACTTATTTAACTGAAAAAAGCCGTAATAAAGCGTTTTTTCAAGGACAAGATAAATTTATGGAGGCGGGCAAACCAAACAAAAGATTAATAGCCTTAATAAAAAATCAACAGGGTAATAAATCTATTCAAGCATTAAAAAATATTAGAGGGGATATTATAAATGACCCAGAAGGAATATTAAAAGGAATTTGAAAGTTATTTTGGTAAATTATATAGCTCTGAACTTACAGGGAGTCATGCACAAATAGTTAAGTACTTGGAGGACACAGAACTTCCAAGCATCCCAAAATATGAACTAGGGATGATCAATGGCCCAATTACAACAAATGAATTATTTAATACCCTGGCCACAATTAAAGGGAACACCACGCCTGGGTTAGATGGCATACCATTTGAGATATATAGAGTATACGGTGAAATCCTAATACCGGCTATGGTGAGAGTCATAAATAGCTCATTACAAAAAGGTAATTTACCAAACTCCATGAAGGAAGCTAAGATAATACTTATATTAAAACCAGAGAAAGATAAGCTTGAACTAGAATCCTACAGGCCCATATCACTCTTACTAACGGATATAAAAATAATAGCTAAGACCCTAGCAAATAGATTAAAAAACATTATATCTGAAATTATACATACGGATCAATGTGGGTTTATCCCCGATAGATCCACCAGACAAAATATACATAGAGTTATGTCTAATATTCAGATGACTGAGGAGAGGGGATCCCACTCCATCCTGTCTCTGGATGCTGTAAAGGCGTTCGACAGGGTGGAGTGGGAATACCTTTGGGAGGTGTTAATCAATTTAATCGAATCCCCCCCCCACTCCAAATTTTTTTAAGTTAATGTATCAGGATGCTACTGCAAAAGTTAGTATAGATGGAAGTAATTCTGGCAGCTTTTGCTTGTCCAGAGGGACAAGACAAGGTTGTCCCCTCTCCTCCCTGTTATTCGCACTGGCAGTAGAACCATTGGCTGCGCGAATAAGAAGGAATTATGCCGTTGCGGGATTTGGCACAGGGGGGAGAGGAGACAAAATTACATTGTATGCAGATGATATGCTGCTATTTTTAGAGGACCCTTCAAAATCTCTTCCCATAATAATGGATATTATTATCAGGACTAGCAATTAATTGGAAAAAATATGTGCTTATGCCATTAGGCAGACACGTAATAGAACCATCATATGGCCTAAAAATAATAAAACAAGAAGAGGGAGTTGTAATTTCGGGAGACATAAATAGATTTCATCAAATAAACTCTCAAAAAATTCTCAAAGTAATGGAAAAAAAGGAAAAAAATATGGAATGAGATGAACCTGTCAAGAGCAGATAAGATAGTGTTGATCAAATCAGTACTTATGCCAAAAATTATGAATATATTTAGCTCTGTCTCTATCTGGTGTGAATGTCAGATATTTAAAAAAATTATAGCTATTTTCAATTCCCTGATTTGGGGCAGGAAGAGGGTAAGGATAAAATTAGATTATTTATGCCAATCTAAGGAAAAAGGTGGTATTGAAATACCGGACATATTTAGATATTTTTTGTCAAGTCAGATTTATTTTATTGGATATTTATTTGGATATTTGTTGTCAAAAAGCAGGGGGATATTTGTAGACCTATTCCAATTATTGGAATCAGGAAAATTGGAAGAGGGATTATGGAAAAAAAATATCTTGGTAAGGGGGATAGTCAAAACATGGAAAACATAAAAAAAAGAATTGGATATAGAAGGTATACTGGGCATCGCCCCCCTGTTTGATAATAATAAACTAGATGAAATCAACCTATTAGATAATTTAGGTACAATCGGCTACAGAAATAACATAACGATTAAAGAAATCTGGGAGAATGATAATATAATAGACTGGAATGTATTTAAAGAGAGACTTAAAATAAAAGAAGGAGGGTGCTTGAATTATACGAGTCTCAAATAAATTTTCAGGGAATATAATAGAAATGGGGGAAAGATATACTCCATTTACCCTATCCTATTGGAAAAGATATTAACGTACAGGATAAAAAAAAATCATATATCCATTATATACAAACTGATAATGAGTACAAATAAGGGACTTATAACTTAATAACTTAAATAAGGATTCATTGTATTTTTACCTTTTTATGATTATGTATAAAATAAATTAATAAAAAAAACAAAAAAAAACATACAATGGTTTTAACATACAATGGTTTAAACAATGGTCGTCCCAGAACTAATTAACATTAAACGTTGATGTTGACGCCTGTATTTGTAGTGCACACAAGAAGAGTGTCTATAACATTTTTGAATAAAGTTTTTGACTTTTTAATTAACAAAGGTGGTACTGGAATCTCTCTGGGTGATTCTCTACAGATTCCTTCCTTAAATCTAAGCTGGCATTTAATCCTGTGCACCTGTCCAGTCTTCTGATTCATAAAAAATACATTTTCACATGTACATAGGTATAAAACTATATAAAGTCCAGTATTTCTTAGATCTATAGAGTGCCTCTGCCAGATTGGCAGTCTCTCCAAATAAAAACATGTCCATATGCATGCCAAAGGCCAGCCCAGCCAGCAGCATCCTGCTTTGTTCTGATGTCTACAATTAAAACAGCTGTCTACAGTTTGGTCCTCAAACCTTTAAAAGAATTTCTGGTTTGGACAATAACCCCAAATAATGTATCCCCACTTTTTTTAAGGGTCAAACACTGCTAAAGGCTGGGTTCACACATATTTTCGTCAATATTTTAAGCCAAAACCATGAGTGAAACACATACTGAGAAAACCTATAATGACCAAAAGACTGTGTAAACCTAACCTTACACACTGCCATTTACCGTACATATTGCCATCTTCTGGCCGGAGTCATCACTACCATCCTAGATGATTGCTAAGTACTGTATTGGGAACAATGTGATTTTTTAATAGAAATAATTTACAAATCTGTTTAACTTTCTGGCATTAGTTGATTTAAAAAAAAAAAAATCGTTTTCCACCGGAGTACCCCTTTAATAACCATATATGCCTGGGGAGAATGTTACCTGTTGTCATCTAGCCTTTAATACTGGCTCTTAAGAACCATAGGCAAACAGAAGTACCCCCAATTACAATTTTTTTTAAACATTTCCTACCTGTCTAAAATATGGATTTCATGGGGGTAAATTTTTATTTTTATTTTGAGAACTTATTTTATTAAAGTTACTCCATACAAATGACCAGATAGCATGCACAGGCATTTAAAAGTTAAAAAAATAATAATAATATCACTGACAGTTGGACACTTTAGTGTCCTATAGCTATTTTCTACCAGAATAACACTAAACCATGTAGCTAAAAATTTTCAATTTTATTAAATCCTCATTAAAAAACCCAATAACAATACTATAAATAATAAGTATCAATACAAAATATTATTAATTATTATCATCCAGTAAAGACATTACCCATAATATCGTAGTCACCTTGTTTCTGGTGAGATAATATAAAATGGACCTCAAAGCTACATGAAACTGCGAGAAATGCCCCTAACTCTATTGGCTCTTTTGAGCAGTTAGGTTTCAAAAGTTATTATACTATTTATGTAGTCATAATTGACACATAATGTGAATGTATCATTTGTTCTCGAGCATTTATTAGTCCCTATATTTTTGTAATAACATATGTAGTCTTTTGTATTGATACTTATTATTTATAGTATTGTTATTGTTTTTTTTAATGAGGATTTAATAAAATTGTAAATTTTTTGCTACATGGTTTAGTGTTATTCCCATTTAAAAGTAACAGTTTGTTGTGAAAATATTTTGAATATCATGCATCAAATCTTAGGGAAATACCTATAAAGCATGACAACGTGTCTGTATGAAAAAGAGCATGTTTTATGCAACCTATCATAGCAAACTACATCATAGACCTTAACGCAATTTCTCTTCATATTTAATGTATGAAGAGAGATGCTTAAATATCAACTAGTTTCTCCACAAGAAATAATGGACAATACTTACTTTTTGTCACTTCCATTTGAAAGCTGGGGAATGGCTTCCAGTGCTTGGTCAAACGTAGACCTGTGAAAAAAGCAGAAAGGATTTAAGTCAAGAAGTAGGATTGGCAAAAAAGGGGATTTCTGTTACTAAAGATTTAAAAATTTAGATCTGTTTTAGTTAAACCCTTGCAAGTGACCTACATATAATAGGAGTTTCCAGTAGGTATTATCAGACAGTATCAGTAGTGCTGGTCAGGAATCACTATATTTCCCAAAGGTACCGGTCATATGTAACAACCAGGTTTCAGCAAAGATATGAGAGATCCAGGAGAGTTAAATCTCTAGCACAACTTAGCTTGCTAGGGATTTTTGGTAAGTCCTATTTTTGGGCCCTGTTTTCTATAGAATTAATGTCAAAACTGTCAGTGGGGTCTTTCATTCTGCTTCCTTGGCCATGCCGGGTTTCCGGATGAGCCCTGATCATCACAGGTGCTGAATTCAGCTGATTACTCTTTGTTTAAACTAGCTGAATGCTAATCTGCTCGTAAGGCTGAGAGGAACCTGACACTCAGATGGGAATTGTACTCATGAAAGTAGCATCAAAAAGTGGACTTTATGACAAGTGGCAGTGGTGTGAGGTAACGGTTTTAAAGTTTGTTTTGTCAACTGGCCATTAGTAGAGGCCACACGAAAAACTGTGAATTTACCCCAATTAAAATAATTTATAACAAGCATAATCACTTATAAAAAAAAAAAAAAAAAAAAAAAAAAACATTATATATATATATATATATATATATATATGACTACAGAATCAATTCAAATCAATTCAGTTAAAAGTACATATATAAAACACAAGGTATAGGGTGGATACTGGGGTGAGAGAGCCTGTATACTCTTACTGGAAGTAAGTATGGATAGTGCATAAAAGGTCACAATGCTGCTAGTAAGCTGCAGGTATAGTAATTAGCATACACATGGATGGGATTGCACACACCAGGGAAAAGGGAGTGTTGTCGGGATAGGAGGTCAGGATAGGAGGTCGGGATAGGAGGTCGGGATAGGAGGTCGGGATAGGAGGACGGGATAGGAGGACGGGATAGGAGGTCGGCATATGGCAACAATATATGAGGATGGGATATGAAGTCAAAAGCTTCCTCCTTTGTTTATTTTCCTCCCCAACAAGGATTAGGAAGGAAAAACCGGGCAACACCGGGTACTCATTCTATATATATATATATATATAAAACTCAATGTGTGTGTGTGTATGTTCCAGCATAAAGTCCAAACGGCTAAAGATATTAACATGAAACTTGGCACACATGTTACTTATATGTCAACAACAAACATAGGATAGGTGATTTAACCCTTACTCACCCCCATTAGCGAGGGTTGGGGTTTTTGTTTAAAGTCCCATACAAGTCTATGGGAAATATATGTTACTGCATAACTTCCAAATGGCTGGAGATATTTTGATAATACTTGGTCACATGTTACTTATATGTCCACTTAAAATATAGGATAGGTCATTTAACCCTTACTCACCCTCATTTGTGATGGTCAGGGTTTTTGTTTAGAGTCACATGCAAATGAATGGGAAATGTATGTTCCCACATAACTTCCATACGGCTGGAGATATTTCAATAATACCTGGTACATATATTACTTATATGTCAAATAAAAAGATATGATAGTTAAATTGACCATTACCTACACCCTTATATAAAAGATGGGTTTTTGTTTCAAGTCCAATGCAAGTATATGGGACTTCCAGTACCTTACTCTACAAGCTCTGCTCTGAATCTCCTGGTGAATGTGTCAGTCCGGCTTGCAAGCCACACCCCATCTCACAAAGACACGCCCACAGTTTATGCCCCATCCCTTTTATTAGCTACCCTTTTTGTGCATCGGT
The DNA here is from genome assembly GCF_029499605.1 of Hyla sarda. Classification (NCBI taxonomy): domain Eukaryota; kingdom Metazoa; phylum Chordata; class Amphibia; order Anura; family Hylidae; genus Hyla; species Hyla sarda. Next base: position 211,631,843 of record NC_079193.1, on the reverse strand, counting down.
CTGGCTTGCAAATCACGCCCAGTCCCACAAAGCCACGTCCCATTGTATTTTCAGCTTACAATACCTTCATCACAAATCAGTCCACACCTGAGGACAGGATATGAGGATGGGATAAGAGGACAGGATATGAGGATGGTATATGAGGACGGTTTATGAGGACGGGATAGGAGGACGGGATATGAGGACAGGATATTAGGTCGAGATAGGAGGACAGGATAGGAGGTCGGGATATGAGGTTGAGATAGGAGGTCGGGATACGAGGACGGGATATGAGGTCGAGATATGAGGATGGGATAGGAGGTCAAGATATGAGGTTGAGATATGAGGACGGGATATGAGATTGGGATATGAGGTTGAGATATGAGGACAGGATATGGGGTTGGGATATGCCAAAAATATATGAGGACGGGATATGAAGTCAAAAGCTCCCAACAAGGATTAGGAAGGAAAAACCGGGCAACGCTGGGTACTCATCTAGTATTATATAAATACGGAAACGCTGGATCAATTTAAAACTGTTATTTTATTGGTTCCCCAATGTGCAACGTTTTGGCTGCATTAGACTAAAGCAGCTGAAGCGTTGCACGTTGGGGAACTAATAAAACAACAGCTTTGAATTAATCCAGAGTCTAAGGGGGAGATTTATCAAAACCTGTGCAGAGGGAAAGTTGCCCAGTTGCCCATAGCAACCAATCAGATTGCTTCTTTCCTTTTGCAGAGGCCTTGATAAAAATGAAAGAAGTGATCTGATTGGTTGCTATGGGCAACTGGGCAACTTTTCCTTTGCACAGGTTTTGATAAATCTCCCACTAAGTCTTTGGTGCTGTGACAGTGGAACTGTTTGCATTTGTAAATACACTGAACAGATAATACTAAAGAATGTAGAGGGACAAGCTACAGCAATATATTTGCTCCACTGTCTGTAGAAGACTAATGCCGTGAGACTAGAAGGGGGCAGCAAGTAGGAGACAACTGATTAGTCAGAGCACATAGGAAGCCCTCCAGCTTAACACCAGAAACAGCCAGCTATCAAAGCAGTGAACAATGAGCAATATGATGCAAATGACAAGAAAAGACACAACATTTTTCAGGTTATACACAACATTTCACAGGGCACAAAATTTGATACATATATGCAACTGCCTAAGGTGGGATTGTGATTTTTTTCCCGACAGCTACATTATATATATATATATATATATATATATATATATATATATATATATATATCTATATATATATACATATCTATCTATATCTATATATATATTTATATACAGTCATGGCCGTAAATGTTGGCACCTCTGAAATTGTTCAAGAAAATGAAGCATTTCTCACAGAAAAGGTTTGTAGTAACACGTTTTGCTATACACAGGTTTATTCCCATTGTGTGTATTGGAACTAAACTAAAAAAGGGAGGAAAAAAAGCAAATTGGACATAATTTCACACAAATCTTTCGCACCCTTTCAAAATTGTGGAAAAATAAGATTGTTTCAAGCATGTGTTGCTCCTTTAAACTCACCTGGGGCAAATAACAGGTGTGGGCAATATAAAACTCACACCTGAAAGCAGATAAAAAAGGAGAGAAGTTCACTTACTATTTGCAATGTGTGTCTGTGTGTGCCACACTAAGCATGGACAACAGAAAGAGAAGAGAAATGGACTTGAGAACCAAAATTGTGGAAAAATATCAACAATCTCAAGGTTACAAGTCCATCTCCAGGGATCTAGATTAGCCTTTGTCCACAGTACGCAACATTATCAAGAAGTTTGCAACCCATGGCAAAAATGTATGAAAGGTGTCAACGCAGGATAGTCCGGATGGTGGATAAGCAGCCCCAAACAAGTTCCAAAGATATTCAAGCTGTCCTGCAGGCTCAGTGTGGGCGAGAACTGTCAGTCGACATTTAAATAAAATTAAATGCTATGGCAGGAGACCCAGAAGGACCCCACTGCTGACACAGACATAAAAAAGCAAGACTACATTTAGCCAAAATGAACTTGAGTAAGCCAAAATCCTTCTGGGAAAACGTCTTGTGGACAAATGAGACCAAGATAGAGCTTTTTGGTAAAGCAGATCATTCTACTGTTTACCGAAAATGGAATGAGGCCTACAAAGAAAAGAACACAGTACCTACAGTGAAATATGGTGGAGGTTCAATGATGTTTTGGGGTTGTTCTGCTGCCTCTGGCATTGGGTGCCTTGAATGTGTGATTTTGGGTCGCACTGTCTAGCCCAGTGTCAGTAAGCTGGGTTTGCGTCCGAGATTTTGGGTCTTCCAGCAGGACAATGTCCCCAAACATACGTCAAAAAGCACCCAGAAATGGATGACAACAAAGCGCTGGAGAGTTCTGAAGTGGCCAGCAATGAGTTCAGATCTAAATCCCATTGAACACCTGTGTAGAGATCTTAAAATTGCTTTTGGAAAAAGGCGCCCTTCCCATAAGAGAGACCTGGAGAAGTTTGCAAAGGAAGAGTGGTCCAACATTACGGCTGAGAGGTGTAAGAAGCTTATTGATGGTTATAGGAAGCAACTGATTTCAGTTATTTTTTTCCAAAGGGTGTACAAGCAAATATTAAGTTAAAGGGGTAGTCCAGTGGTGAAAAACTTATCCCCTATCCTAAGGATAGGGGATAAGTTTGAGATCGCGGGGGGTCCGACCGCTGAGGCCCCCTGCGATCTCTCTGTACGGGGCCCCGGCTCTCCGCCGAGATAGCGGGTGTCGACCCCCGCACGAGGCGGCGGCCGACACGCCCCCTCAATACATCGCTATGGCAGAGCCGGAGATTGCCGAACGCAGCGCTTCGGCTCTGCCATAGACTTGTATTGAGGGGGCGTGTCGGCCGCCGCCTCGTGCGGAGGTCGACACGCCCCCTTCCAGCGGGCTGTCGGGGCTCCGTACAGGACATCGCGGGGGGCCCCAGGGGTCGGACCCCCCGCGATCTGCAACTTATCCCCTATCCTTAGGATAGGGGATAAGTTGCTCACCACTGAATCACCACTGGACTACTCCTTTAAGGGTGCCAATAATTTTGTCCAGCCCATTTTTAGAGTTTGGTGTGACATTATGTCCAATTTGCTTTTTTTCCTCCCTTTTTTGGTTTAGTTCCAATACACACAAAGGGAAAAAACATGTGTATAGCAAAACATGTGTTACTGCAATCCTTTTCTGTGAGAAATACTTCATTTTCTTGAAAAATTTTAAGGCTGCCAACATTTATGGCGATGACTGTATATATCAAAGTGTGGTTGTGTCTACTTGAAGTCAAATCAGCACAGGCTGAAAGACTGCCAAACTTACCTGATCTCATCAGTTAGATAAATAGATACAGCGTCTTTCAGTGCACAAATCTCAAGGCGTGCCTATCAAAATAAACCAAAATTTTACATTCGACCCACATATGGATTTAAAAACAAAAATGAATCCCTTATTAATGCTGATATCATAAACAAAAACCAATTACAGCTCTTCTGTGCTCAAATGTTACAACCTTATGATCATTTTAGTTTACTGTTCTAAATTGACTGCAAGTAAAGCATTACTGTAATATTATGTATATTGCACAATGCACTTCCAGAGGCCTAGTTATAAAACTATTATATCAGTAACAAGAATGTATTATAATGAACATACCTGTAAAGCACCATTCCTGCTGAACGAAGATACGCATTGCATGAGACGACAAAGCTCTTCTCCTACAGCTTCCACAATTCTTGACATTACTCTTGGGACTAGTTGTTTAGAAATAGAGAAGACCTGAAAACATCAATGTGAAAAAATGTATAATCAAATCACATTATAGATAATAAATGTCTGTTCACTAGGGGGCCCCACCGCTGGAACTCCCACAATCAATAGAATAGGGGTTTCAAACTATTTCCACTATCCCATCAATCAGCCGATGAATGAACATTTATTTACTTCTTGGCTGCCCTGGTTAAAACATCCTTAAAAGGGGTACTTCGGTGGAATTTTTTTTTTCTCAGATAAACTGGTGTCAGAAAGTTATACAGATTTGTAAATTACTTCTATATAAAAATCTTAACCTTTCCAATACTTATCAGCTGCTGTATGTTCCAGAGGAAGTTTTATAGTTCTTTTCAGTCTGACCACAGTGATCTTTACTGCCATCTCTGTCCCTGTTATGAACTGTCCAGAGTAAAAGTAAATCCTCACAGCAAACCTCTCCTGCTCTGGACAGTTCCTGACACGGACAGAGGTGGCAGCAGAGAGCACTGTGGTCAGATTGGAAAGAAATACACAACTTCCTGTGAAGAATACAGCAGCTAATAAGTACTGAAAAGGTTAAGATTTTTTATATAGAAGCAATTTACCAATATTTTTAACTTTCTGGCACCAGCTGATTTGAAAAAGTTTGTTTTCCACCAGTGTACCCCTTTAAGTATAGTCCTTTATCATACTGAAAACATAGAAGCCTACAGTCTGCCTGGGTGCTTTAATAATGAGATACTGTATATAGTCAGTAGAAGTCAGACATAAATCTGAAATATACTTACCTCTGCATGTACAACAATCATACTCACTAACGCTTCCTTTAAGTAATTTCTGACACCTAAGTGTATAAAGAGAACAAGAAGTTATTGGTACAGTACAAATTCCTTTTTCATTGTCAATCAATATGAAGTACAGTACTATCCAGTTAAGCTCCAGGATCCCAAAACTCAAAGGAAATGTGTCATCAGAAAATGACCTATTGTTTTGTTTAAATCAGGTATTTATGTTAACCTTTTTTTCTAATGATTATTATAATTTTCCATTTTGCTATCTATATTTTATAATAATCCTAGAAATCTTACAGTTTCCATTCTGGCCACTGGGGCTAAGACTAAGCTGAGACTTCCGGTTCTGTACAAATTTCCCAGGAATGCCTTTCTTCTTAAGAGAACAGTAAATGTGACACCAGTTGAGAGATAACACCTGATGCACCTCCATTCACAGGAGACATCTGCATCCACCCTCCCTGTAGAATAATTACTAAAAAGGTCTCCAATTCATCTGAATGGGAAAGGTCCTGTCGATTGCTGTCTGTGGTTCAGTAAAGCATATTACTAAATACTATTAAAAACATCTGAGGCAAGATGGCAGCCATCATAATAATGTACACAAAATGTAATTTTAAAAAATTACAATAAAAACATAGAAACAAGAATTATTGGAAAAAAACACAACAGGTTTTAGTATCTGCCTCTAATCGGTAAAAAAAAATGTAGGTGACACTTTACCTTTGAAGCAACCCTTAAAACCACAATATATGTGCAACAATTACTTAACAGTCATGTCTAATATTCTGTAGTCTGCGTTTAATATTTGCTCTCCAGGCAGTGACATTATAGTTGACATAGTTAGTATGGTCGAAAAAAGCCATACGTCCATCAAGTTCAACCAAGGAATTAAAGGGAAGGGATGTGATTATATTTCTGCATAAGCATTAGGGATTGACCGATATCGATTTTTTTAGGGCCGATACCGATGATCTGTGGCCTTTCAGGCCGATAGCCGATAATTTATACCGATATTCCGGTATAAGTTATCGGCTATTTCTCCACCCCCCGCGGCCCAGAAGAAGTGGCTGGGGCATTATCGGCAAGGTAATTGACGATACCGATAACGTTAAACATTAATGTTATTTTGTTTTAGGAATGTATCTAACCCTGTTTTAAAGCTTTCAACTGTTCCTGCTGTGACCAGTTCCTGAGGTAGACTGTTCCAAAAATACACAGTTCTTATGGTAAAGAAGGCATGTCGCCCCTTCAGACCAAACCTTTTCTTCTTCAGATGGAGGGAGTGACCCCTTGTCCTTTGAGGGGGTTTAACCTGGAACAGTTTTTCCCTATATTTTTTTGTATGGGCCATTTATATACTTATACAGTGCATAGTGAAAGTATTCGGCCCCATTGAACTTTGACCTTTTGCCACATTTCCGGCTTCAAAGATAAAGATATAAAACTGTAATTTTTTGTGAAGAATCAACAACAAGTGGGACACAATCATGAAGTGTAACGAAATGTATTGGACATTTCTAACTTTTTTAACAAATAAAAAACTGAAAAATTGGGCGTGAAAAATTATTCAGCCCCCTTAAGTTAATACTTTGTAGCGCCACCTTTTGCTACGATTACAGCTGTAAGTCGCTTGGGGTATGTCTCTATCAGTTTTGCACATCTAGAGACTGAAATTTTTGCCCATTCCTCCTTGCAAAACAGCTTGAGCTCAGTGAGGTTGGATGGAGAGTGTTTGTGAACAGCAGTTTTTAGTTCTTTCCATAGATTCTCGATTGGATTAAGGTCTGGACTTTGACTTTGCCATTCTAACACCTGGATATGTTTATTTGTGAACCATTTCATTGTAGATTTTGCTTTATGTTGTGGATCATTGTCTTGTTGGAAGACAAATCTCCGGCCCAGTCTCAGGTCTTTTGCAGACTCCATCAGGTTTTCTTCCAGAATGGTCCTGTATTTGGCTCCATCCATCTTCCCATCAATTTTAACCATCTTCCCTGTCCCTGCTGAAGAAAAGCAGGCCCCAACCATGATGCTGCAACCACCATGTTTGACAGTGGGGATGGTGTGTTCAGGGTGATGAGCTGTGTTGCTTTAACGCCAAAACATAACATTTTGCATTGTTGCCAAAAAGTTAGATTTTGGTTTCATCTGACCAGAGCACCTTCTTCCACATGTTTGGTGTGTCTCCCAGGTGGCTTGTGGCAAACTTTTAACAACACTTTTTATGGATATCTTTAAGAAATGGCTTTCTTCTTGCCACTCTTCCATAAAGGCCAGATTTGGGCAGTATACGACAGATTGTTGTCCTATGGACAGAGTCTCCCACCTCAGCTGTAGATCTCTGCAGTTCATCCAGAGTGATTATGGGCCTCTTGGCTGCATCTCTGATCAGTCTTCTCCTTGTATGAGCTGAAAGTTTAGAGGGACGGCCAGGTCTTCGTAGATTTGCAGTGGTCTGATACTCCTTCCATTTCAATATTATCGCTTGCACAGTGCTCCTTGGGATGTTTAAAGCTTGGGAAATCTTTTTGTATCCAAATCCGGCTTTAAACTTCTCCACAACAGTATCTCGGACCTGCCAGCTCTCTGCACTTTAAACGGACCTCTGAGACTATCACAGCGCAGGTGCATTTATACAGAGACTTGATTACACACAGGTGGATTCTATTTATCATCATTAGTCATTTAGGTCAACATTGGATCATTCAGAGATCCTCACTGAGCTTCTGGAGAAAGTTTGCTGCACTGAAAGTAAAGGGGCTGAATAATTTTGCAAGCCCAATTTTTCAGTTTTTTTATTTGTTAACAAAGTTTGAAATATCCAATAAATTTCATTCCACTTCATGATTGTGTCCCACTTGTTGTTGATTCTTCACAAAAAATTACAGACATTACTTTATGTTTGAAGCCTGAAATGTGGCAAAAGGTCAAAAAGTTCAAGGGGGCCGAATACATTCACTATGCACTGTATATGTTGATCATATCCCCCCCCCTTAAACGTCTCTTCTCAAGACTAAACAAATGTAATTATTTTAATCTTTCCTCATAGCTAAGATGTTCCATGGTCCATATTAGATTAGTACTTTAGTTTATGTGATACATTTGTATTTATGCACAGCAGCCAATCTGAAGAAGCAGAGCTACAGGAAGGTGGGGCAAGGCATCAGCCTAAACCAATTATAAGACAAGAGGTGTGCTTCAGACTACCTGAGATTTCCTGTAGGCACTGTAGTCAAACTGTAGTAACAGATCACAGCTAAGCTAAAAAGCCAGTAAGTACCAAGGAAAACAAATAGCAAGTTGATCTCCTGAAAGTCACCCTAAAACCCCACACAAACAAAAACGGACTTCCTAATGTGTATAAGGGTCATTCAATTCTCCTTAATGACAGATGTCGGGGAAGAGAGGGATTGGAAAAGTTGGATTTCAACAAGCTGGTCATTTGTCCACATTTAAAATAAACTGATGCAATTGAGGAGGCATGCATGTATATAATCAAACTGGAAAGAGGAGGCGATTGAAAATGTTTCATAGGGGAGATTCATCAAGAGCTGAGGAAAAGTTGACCAGCTGCCCAAAGCAACCAATCAGATTGCTTCTTCTATTTTTTAGAGACCTTTTAAAAAATGAAAGAAGCAATCTGATTGGTTGCGAACGGCAATTGCACCACTCTTCCTCCGCACAAGTTTTGATGAGTCTCCCCCATAGAGTCAGAATATGTACAACCTATTGTTACTTTATCATTACTGTTATTTTTTTAATAAGATAACATACCAAGACAACATATGTCACACAGTATAACAGTGTCAACAGGCTGGAATGGAATTAACAACACAAATGTTTAATTTCCCTGCAGCGTCACCACAGGGCAAATGAAGCATTACACATTTCCTGCTGAAATCAATGTGCTGTCTGTGTAATACAGGGATATGCCAGGTTCTCCAGTCTAAGAGACAATCTATATAGACGCTCTCTGGTGTAAACCAGACACTCCATTTAACCCCACTATATATTCCAGACCAGGCTGCATTTTAAAATATTTAACATTTCCCTTACACTGACAAACACACAGGGGGAGATGTATCAATCCTTGAGCAGAGAAACTGGAGCAGTTGCCCATAGCAACCAGATTCCAGTTTTCCGAGGCCTTTTTTAGGATAAATGTTGTATCCTTTGCACAAGGTTTAATAACTGTCATCCACAGTTGTTCAATTTTAATGTTTTTTTTGCAACATGAATACAGTGTCATGCGTGGTTGGCCAAGTGTAAATTTGTTTACATAATTTGGATGGATTACTATTATTATCCAAACGTTCTACATAGAGGCAGCAGTGTTTTTATGCACAGCATTCATGTCACTTAAAGGCGGATCAGAGCTCCTGTAATGCACCTCTACTTCATGCTTGGGGTTACCTCAGACATTTCTGTACTCTCACGGGTTTCAAGCAGGACAGTCTGAGCAGACTTGTGGGCACGTTTTAAAGAAGTTCATTAATACAAACACTTTCACATTAACAAAAAGTATCTGCATACTCTCCAACAAAGCATAACGTTTAGTCATTGAAAAACAAAGTAACATGTACAATGTGCATTCGATTGTATTTATTTCAGGACAGTTCTTTTAAAGAAATGTAACTTATATGACCTTTTTTCTTTTAAGTCTTTTATGGGTAAGTTGCATGTGAGTTGCAGATCTCTATATTGTCTGTCAGTGTTTCCCAAATAGGGAGCCTACAGCTGTTGCTAAACTGCAACTCCCAAAGGCTGTGCAGGCATGCTGGGAGTTGTAGTTTTGAAACAGCTGGAGGCACACTGTCATTTTCTGGTTTACAGAGTGAACTGAATAAGGCCCTGTTTAGTGTTCCATTATTTTCCATTTCTCTTTGTCAGTAACACTAGCACAGGATGGTGTATTATTTTATTCACTGAGGAGTACCTTTCATTTTAAAGAGGACTCTGGAAAAATGAGTACTGCATATACTCGAGTATAAGCAGAGTTTTTCAGCACGAGTTTTCATGCTGAAAACGCCCCCCTCGGCTTATACTCGAGTGAACTCTCCACCTGTCAATCCTTTCTCAGTGGTCTTCAACCTGCGGACCTCCAGATGTTGCAAAACTACAACTCCCAGCATGCCCAGACAGTCATCGGCTGTCCGGGCATGCTGGGAGTTGTAGTTTTGAAACACCTGGAGGTCTGCAGGTTGAAGACCACTGCGGCCTTCGTCATTATCCAGACCCCCCCATTTAGTTTTCTACTCACCTCCCCTCAGTGAGAAGGAAGGGTGAGTTAGTCCGGGCCATCTATGCTGCAGGGACCGTCCGGTGGGGTGGGTTAGTCGTTCCGGGCTGTCCATCTTCACCGGGAGGCCCTCTTCTCCGGTCCGGGCCCGGCCTCGGACTAGTGACGTTGCCTTGACGACGATGCACAGGGACATCCGTCCCTGCACATGAACGTCCCCGTGCGTCGTCATCAAGGCAACATCACTAGTCCGGGGCCGGGCCCGGAGCGGAGAAGAGGGCCTCCCGGTGAAGATGGACAGCCCAGAACGACTAACCCTCCCCACCAATGGCTGTTCGGGCATGCTGGGAGTTGTAGTTTTGCAACATCTGGAGGTCCGCAGGTTGAAGACCACTGATGAAGGGATTGACAGGCGGTGATGATGAAGGGGGGAAATGATGACAGTGGTCTGGATGATGACAGGCGATGATGATGACAGGCGGTGATGATGAAGGGGGGATGATGACAGGGTGATGATGAAGGGGGGGATGATGACAGGGTGATGATGAGGGGGGGATGATGACGAAGGGGTGATGATGAAGGGGTGATGATGATGGGGGTGTTAATGACAGGGGTCTGGATGATGACATGGGGGGATGATTTATTTCCCACCCTAGGCTTATAGTCGAGTCAATAACTTTTCCTGGGTTTTTGGGGTGAAATTGGGGGCCTCGGCTTATATTCAGGTCGGCTTATACTCGAGTATATACGGTAACCTGAACATGGCTATAAGGGTGAAGGGCTGATCCCATACCTGTACAGCATGATTGTGACTGTAGCAGGGGAGAGGGGCGGGGGGCATATTTAATAAAGGGGGCATGGCAGCATGCTTAGGAGATCCTGTGGAGGTCCTCACCGATCGACAAAACAAAGGAGCACAATTGGTAAGCTGACGGCTGTGGGCCCTTCTTTCTGATTGGCTTTGCTGGACTCTCCTCAGCCAGAAAGCCAAGCGTGTTCATTTCCTATAGATCTGTACACCATGGGGGGAGATTTATCAAAATCTGTCCAAAGGAAAAGTTGCTGAATTGCCCATAGCAACCAATCAGATCGCTTCTTTCATTTTTAAAGAGGCCTGTAAAAAAATGAAAGAAGCGATCTGATTGGTTGCTATGGGCAACTCAGCAACTTTTCCTCTGGACAGGTTTTGAAAAATCTCCCCCCATGAGGAAAGAAAGAAATGGGCACAGAGCACAGGTTAGGGATTCTGTTCCTTTGTTTTAGTGATTAATGGAACCCTTTGTAAGACACGACTAAAGCTTTTATGATACATTACCATTATAAAAAAAACTTAAAAAAACAAAAACTGAGACTCATCATAATTTAATGGGATGTGTCAGGATCTGGAAAATAAAAAAGTATTACTCCAGTATAAACAGAATTTTATAGAATTACTGTTTACATCTATATGTGTTGAGATGTCACTAAACACAAAAACTACTGGTTTTGCAAATATTTTTTTTAGCAAAATTTCTCAGACATGCAGTTGTCATACTCTTTAACCCAGCAGGCAGTTACTATATCTTTGCTTTCCTAACAGATTCCACTTCACCATGGATAATTTCAGATGGAGATATTTCCACTAAACTTAGTACAAATCTTTTTGAATATGTCAGATACTACTAGTACGGTTTGTGCATGTCCCGATACCAACAATCTTTGCAGCCAAAGAGTAACGTGATCAGGAGATGTACCCGAAGCCCCATGCAAGTCTATGGGTCTACCAGTACAACTCTGGACCGTGTTATTCATCCTGTCATCGGTCCAATATCATGATAAAGTATGATTTAACTGTTCAGCAGGCACCTGCAGAAAAAGTCAGTGTGGGGGCTGTGGGGAGGGGACAGAGTGGGTGGGGTAAAGATTTATTGTAGACTGAGAGAAGAGTGAGGGGGGAGAGAATACATCAATGCAGGGGGCAGAGAGGGGACATGGCAGCGATGGAGTGCAGGGAGGACAAGCAGCCTATCACTGCAGCGGCTTCAGAATACTGGGAAAGGTGGATGTATGCAGTATGTATGCAACACAGCTTTGCCAGTCTCCTGAACAGATTATGTGTTTGGTGAAGCACAGATCAGTTGATTGGACAGGATTTGAAAAGACAAACCACTATGTATATAAGGTCTCACAGCTGACAATGCATATCAGAGCAAAACAATTTTTGCTGCACTTAAAGTTCCCAAGAGCACAAGTTGCCTTCACAATTCTTAAATGGAAGATGCTTGGACAAAACAGGACTCTTTCTAGAAGGGCCTTGGTAAGAGAGGTGATAAAGAACCAAATGGTCACTCTTGCTGAGCTGCATAGATCATGTGTGCAGATGGCAATCCACAATCTAGGCTTTCTGTCCAGAAAGAAGCCTATTTTCAGCAAAATGTGGTAATATAAAAAAAAAAAGAAAAAGACCGCAAACGGCGCCTCGTGTATTACCCTTTAGAGTAGGTATGGAGAAGTAAAGCCCTTTAAAAGTGGCTGCTCACCTTGGAGAAGGAGAAATAGGGCATATCACCTCAATCAGAGGTATAAAGGTGGAGCAGGCTGCTCAGCCGGAGGGTCCGCAGGAGGCAGGTGAACCTGTCCTGTTGAAGCATGCGAAGAGGTAGAGAAAGAAGGACCAACGATTTTCCAGGCGCTGCTAGCTCAAAAACACCGGAGGCATGAGTTATAGATGAAAGATCCTGGCAGGGATCATATTTATTAAAAAAAAACAAAAGTACAGATAACGCGTTTCGAGGGTAAACCCCTCTTCCTCAGATCAGCATCTGCCTCCGGTGTTTTTGAGCTAGCAGCGCCTGGAAAATCGTTGGTCCTTCTTTCTCTACCTCTTCGCATTTTCAGCAAAAGACCCATTAAAGCCCTTCTGGAGTTTGCCAAAAGGTACCTCAGGGACTACTAGACTGTGAGAAAGAAGATTTCCTGGTCTAAGGAAACCAAAATTGAACTTTTGGCCTCAATTCTAAGCACTGTCTAGATGAAATCAGGAACTGCTATTCATCTGTTTAAAGGAGTACTCCTGTGTCCCAGCATTCTGAACATTTTGTTCAGAACACTTGGAGCGGGTGGCCGTGATCGTGACATCAGGCCACAGCCCTGGGGGTGTGATGTCACGCCACGAGGGGCGTGGCCATGATGTCACGACCACTGCCGCCAGAACCCAGCATTCTAAACAAATGCTGTGTGAGATCGCGATCAGACCCCGCGATCAGATATCTTATCCCCTATCCTTTGGATAGGGTATAAGATGTCTAGCAGCGGAGTACTAGTGGGCCATGGTGGTGACAGCATAATGCTGTAGGGGTGCTTTTCGGGTGGTAGCAACAGGGAGCCTGGTCTGAGTTTAGGAAAAGTTAATGGAGCAAAGTACAGAGATGTTGTTAAATCCACTGGTGCCACAAAGTTATACAGATTAGTAAATTACTAGGGATGGACCGATTATCGGTATGGCCGATATTATCGGCCGATAATAAAGATTTTGGTCATTATCGGTATCGGCAATTACCTTGCCGATAAGCCGATAATGCATATTGACTTTAACGTAATCACGCTACAGCAAGATATGAAAGTGTGTATTTACAGCGCGACCCATCAAAGAAACATTGCTAATACTATAAGTAATTGCTTACCTTTTGAGGAACTAGTTGTTTGCTATTTAATAAAGTTCATGATTTTTTATTAATGCCATTTTTATTGCTTTTATTTAATCCCTTAAGGACCACGGGTTTTTCCGCTTTTGCACAAATTTTTTTCCTCATCACCTTCTGAAAATCAGAACACTTTCAATTGTGCACCTACAGTTTATTTTTTGTGCCACGTTTGTACTTTGCAATGACATCAATCATTTCACCACAAAATTTACGGCATACCAAGAAAAAAAATATATTTGTTGGGGAAAATGTAAAAAAAAAAAAAAAAAGCCATTTTGCACTTTTTGGTAAAAATGACACCATATATTTATTCTGTAGGTCCATACGGTTACAATGACACCCAATTTATATAGGTTTTCTTTATTTCACTACTTAAAAAAAATTATAACTCCATGCACAATAATTAGTACGTTTAAAATTAGCATCTTCTGACCCCTATAACTTTTTTATTTTTCCGTATACGGGATAGTATGAGGGCTAATTTTTTGCACCGTGATCTGAAGTTTTTATTGGTACCATGATTGTTTTGATCTGACTTTTTGATCACTTTTTATAATTTTTTTAGGGTATACAAAGTGACCAAAAATGCGCATATACGGTGTCCTCTGCAAGGCCCTTGCATTGGACATAACATAACAATTTAAATAAAAGCAATAAAAATGGCATTTATAAAAAAAAAAATCATGAACTTGATTAAATAGCAAACAACTAGTTCCTCAAAAGGTAAGAAATTACTTATAGTATTAGCAATGTCTCTTTGATGGGTCGCGCTGTAGATACACACTTTCGTATCTTGCTGTAGCGTGATTACGTTAAAGTCAATATGCAGCGCTGCAAGTACACTCTTTTTGTCCCCCACTATAGTGTGATTGCCCTATAGGTTAATAGGTGGAAATTAAGTAGCAGAGTTTACTAGAGATGTTGTGACTGTGTGTCTGATGGTCCATCTCTGATGTAGATGGCTCGGGCTTTTCTTTAAATTGTCTGTTATGTCCAATGCAAGGGCCCTGCAGAGGACACCGTAGCATAATTATTAACCAATAAATCATTTTAGACCACATCTGACTTGTTCTACTGTATATCTTTTCCTTTATTCCTTTTCTATTCTCAACCTAGTAGGACTGTATAGTATTGTTGTTTTTTTAAGTAGGTTTACACCATTTATTTAGCTTAGTGAACAAATGTTGCTTAAAGTCATGCTTTACGCCAAAACATGGCATACACAATTCGAGAAATATGGGTCACTGTGTCTATTTCATGAAATGACAGCACGGTCAGGAAAGCATTCACAATATCAGAACATGCAGAAGGGAGATTCCAAGAGGTAAGAGAAGTAGGGTGTGAGGGATTGTATTGATATCACTTTACAGAAAATGGGTTGTGCAATTGAACCAAGCGTCTAGGGCATCTATTTATTTTAGGATTACCAGGCAGTATTTACTAACCCAAGTTGCATATTTTGGAACAACTTGTGTCAAACTTCTACTTATTTATGCAACTTTTTTTTAAGTGACAATAAAAGGGGAGGGGCTTAGCCTCCTGTGGAACAACAGATTTAACATAAGTAGTGCCACAAATTGGTGTTATGGCACAAATGCCCATAACTGGCGTAGATTTGCTCTTCTCGCACAGACAATTAAAAGATGTGCACCATTTAACAAATTCAACATATTTTACTCAGGAGTACTTTGTATACAGACCAGAACTAACTTGCACTATTAAAATTGTATATCCAATGCTCCTCAGCTTTGTGCACTTCCTTAGGCTAAGTTTACATTGCTGTGTGGTCTGTACGGCTCTTTTTTGCACCAAACGACCCAAAACGGGTCAGTGTACAATTGACACCACATGGTCTCAGCGGATCACATTGACTTGAATGGGGGGTTTGCTGGGGATCAGGTCGTTTACCAGAGATTAGCGGGGGGAAATAGTGCATGTACTATTTGTTCCTTTGCTAAACTCCCATAGTCCTGACGGACTGGCCGCCGGAGCTGCATATAACAAGGTTAAAAGGCAGTGTAAAAGAGGCCTTATGCTTACATAGCTCTTCAATGGATTTCTAGAAAACAAGAACAGCAGGGGTGTAAGCTGCCAAAACTCTACCAATTTTAGACTAAAATTAGAAAACTCCTCATAATGCTGTGCAACTTGGCATATGTCCCTTTGTCTGCAAACATGTATTTATAGTGTGTAGTCTATGCAACAATTCCTGTTATGCAATTTCGCATAAAGTCTAGTGGATATTTAGCAAGAAAGCCCATAATACAAAATGAGTTCATTTCCCACATCTACATGTGTTGGCCACAGTTATATTATGGTTTTCATATTGGTTCAGCCTAACCGAAATGTAAGAAGATTAAAGTGCTGCACATCTTACACAACAGTTCTCAGGGCTTGCAAACAGCTAGAAATCCCTAACCTTTAAAAGCAAGATATTCACCAGGTGGTCAGCAACTCTACCTGTTTATCATGATGTCACGTCTGAGTGAAGTGCCCCCACCCACACATCCCAGCAATTCGCCTACTTGTCTGTGTCAGTGCGGGATTTCCCCAGGCCTGAAATAATAAGAATAACAACTCTGCTATTTGCTCCATTTCTCTGTTCCAGGAAACTGTAACTAATAGCAAATCCAATAAGCAGAAAGGGAAGATCTATAATGGAGAAAACTTACACTAAGCAGCAGCAGACTCCTTGCTTTCTTCTCTATAATACAAAAGGAAACAACATAGTTGTGGCTAGGAAGTGGCGTGCATTAGCTGCAAAACATTGATTCACTATTTGCCACTGTAAATTAGAATAAAAGAAAGGTGTATATTGGTGATGTCAGGAGTTACGGGACATTATATCACAGTGTGCTTTCAGTAAGCCTGATGAAGCTGCGCATGCGCAGCGAAACGCGTTGCATTCAATAAATCCATTGATTTTACTTGGCTGTCTGATGGTTCCTCTCTGCGCCAGACAAACTCCTGACTCCCTGGTCATTCGCTTTTGATTCAGTAAACCATTGTGATTGACATAACTTTTTACTAATACCATTTCTAACTGTAAAGTAAAAGCCCATAGCTATTGTCCTTAACAATTAGGTTACTAGTATAGGCTGTGGTCCCTTTTTACAGTAATATCATCTATACTGTGAAAAGCATAAATGATCCAAGAGGAGAAAAACCTATGTAAGTAGTTACAATAAGTCTTTATACATATCTTGTATCTGTTTTAAACCTTTAGAAATATATTTTAAATATTGGAGTTTTAAGGAACACCTGTTAAAGGGGTATTCCAGGAAAAAAAAAATTTATATATCAACTGGCTCCAGAAAGTTAAACAGATTTGTATATTACTTCTATTAAAAAATCTTACTCCTTCCAATAATTATCAGCTGCTGAAGTTGAGTTGTTCTTTTCTGTCTGGCAACAGTGCTCTCTGCTGACATTTCTGCTTGTCTCGGGAACTGCACAGAGTAGAAGAGGTTTGCTATGGGGATTTGCTTCTACTCTGGACAGCTCCCAAGACACGTGTCATCAGAGAGCACTTAGACAGAAAAGAGCAACTCAACTTCAGCAGCTCATAAGTACTGAAAGGATTAAGATTTTTTTAATACAAGTTATTTACAAATCTGTTTAACTTTCTGGAGCCAGTTGAAAAAACTTTATAAAGTTTTTTCCTGGAGTCCAGTGGTTAAAAACTTATCCCCTATCCTAAGGATAGGGGATAAGTTTGAGATCGCGGGGGGTCCGACCGCTGGGGCCCCCTGCGATCTCTCTGTACGGGGCCAGGCTCTCCAGCCAGATAGCGGGTGTCGACCTCCGCACGAAGCGGCGGCCGACACGCCCCCTCAATACATCTCTATGGCAGAGCCGGAGATTGCTGAAGGCAGCGCTTCGGCTCTGCCATAGAGTTGTATTGAGGGGGCGTGTCGGCTGCCGCTTCGTGCGGAGGTCGACAAGCCCCCTTCCCGCGGGCTGTCGGGGCTCCGTACAGGAGATTGCAGGGGGCCCCAGTGGTCGGACCCCCCCACGATCTCAAACTTATCCCCTATCCTTAGGATAGGGGATAAGTTGTTCACCACTGGACTACTCCTTTAAGTCTACTATGCTGTATTATCTAACATATGGAGAGAGTAAATGGTGCTAAGGGCTGGTCTATCTAGGTTTTATTGTATTTTATGGTGCATTTATTTATATTCATAAAAAAATGCTTGCTCCAAGTTAAGCATCTTCTGTTGAACAAAAACATGGACAGCTTTCAATGTATTAATGTGTATAGAGCTCATTCACCCCTGTAGGTATCCTATCCTTCTGTAGGGGCATGGCCGTATTTATTGCTCATGAGGCCCTAGGCATTGCGACTGAATACACCCCATTAGGGTGATTTCACAGGTGAAAAACAGCATGTGTTACTTGTGGATTTTGTTGCAGATTTAGCGTGGATCTCACCCTGATATACAGCACAATCACTAATCCACAACATATAGATCATGCTGTGGCTGCAAATCTGCAGGTACGTTTCATAGGCATTCAACCAAAAGGGGAAAATCTTTTTTTCTCCAGGCCACATCATGGCAGCAGAAGCTACATAAAAGTATTTATCATTTTTGTTTCTAAATGAAGTTCTGCCTCCCTCAACACTGCTGCCCTAGGCACAGGCCTATGGATACCTAATGTAAAATACAGCCCCGTTAAGGGGTAGCATATGTCTGTTTTTGCAGATAATCAGGAAATGGACATAAATAAAGAACATTTACATGTAAAAGGGATCTCTTATGGTACCTACATACACGTTTGTCAAAGCCTATATTTATGGGCATGTTATGATCGGTCTCAGTTTATAGATATTTGCTTCATTTATCATTACAGATGATAGATGTGTTTTTGTATTTTCAGAGGCACATAGAAAAAGGTTTAGAAAGGGTTGATGCAGTGTCCAGACCCAGGTGCACAGAACACTATCACACAACCGTGTTGCAGAAGCAGTAGTATCTGCACTCTAGGTAGGATAAAAACCAACGCGTTTCATTAACGTCTTTTTCGAGGAATTGAAAAAGAAGTTAACGAAACGTGTTTGTTTTTACCCATTATTTTTGTAGTCCACCGGACATTTTAACTTTGTACAAATAAAGCTGGAAGTTTTTTTTTTTTTATCCTACCTAGAGTTTTGCATCATCTCCGTTCAGGAGTTTTCTCTCTGGATACTACTGTCTTTGTACTTTTACTTAGATCATTTCAGCAGTGACTCTACAAGAGGATGTGCAAAAGTTGTATGGTCCCTTTCAATCTTTACGTCTGTACGTAGCTTCCAGACAATAATGTTTAACCAGTAGATTTTATTTTAACCCCTTAAGGACGCAGGACGTAAATGTACGTCCTGGTGAGGTGGTACTTAACGCACCAGGACGTACATTTACGTCCTGTGCATAACCGCGGGCATCGGAGCGATGCCCGTGTCATGCGCGGCTGATCCCGGCTGCTGATCGCAGCCAGGGACCCGCCGGCAATGGCCGACGCCCGCGATCTCGCGGGCGTCCGCCATTAACCCCTCAGGTGCCGGGATCAATACAGATCCCGGCATCTGCGACAGTTCGCGATTTAAATGAACGATCGGATCGCCCGCAGCGCTGCTGCGGGGATCCAATCATTCAGGACGCCGGACGGAGGTCCCCTCTCCTTCCTCCGTCCGGCTCCCGGCGTCTCCTGCTCTGGTCTGTGATCGAGCAGACCAGAGGAGGAGATGACCGATAATACTGATCTGTTCTATGTCCTATACATAGAACAGATCAGTATTAGCAATCATGGTATTGCTATGAATAGTCCCCTATGGGGACTACTCAAGTGTAAAAAAAAATGTAAAAAAATGTAAAAGTAAAAAAAAAGTGAAAAATCCCCTCCCCCAATAAAAAAGTAAAACGTCCGTTTTTTCCTATTTTACCCCCAAAAAGCGTAAAAAACATTTTTTATAGACATATTTGGTATCGCCGCGTGCGTAAATGTCCGAACTATTAGAATAAAATGTTAATGATCTCGTACGGTGAACGGCGTGAACTAAAAAAAAAAAAAAGTCCAAAATTCCTACTTTTTTAACCCCTTAAGGACCAAGGACGTACCGGTACGTCCTTGGTCCTGCTCTTCTGATATAACGCGGGGTTACACAGTAACCCCGCGTCATATCATGGCGGGCCCGGCGTCATAGTGAAGCCGGGACCCGCCTCTAATAGCGCGCAGCGCCGATCGCGGCGCCGCGCGCTATTAACCCTTTAGCCGCGCGCTCAAAGCTGAGCCGCGCGGCTAAAAGTGAAAGTGAAAGTTCCCGGCTAGCTCAGTCGGGCTGTTCGGGATAGCCGCGGCTAATCGCGGCATCCCGAACAGCTGACAGGACAGCGGGAGGGCCCCTTCCTGCCTCCTCGCTGTCCGATCGCCGAATGACTGCTCAGTGCCTGAGATCCAGGCATGAGCAGTCATCCGGCAGAATCGTTGATCACTGGTTTCTTATGAGAAACCAGTGATCAACATAGAAGATCAGTGTGTGCAGTGTTATAGGTCCCTATGGGACCTATAACACTGCAAAAAAAAAGTGAAAAAAAAAAGTGAATAAAGATCATTTAACTCCTCCCCTATTAAAAGTTTGAATCACCCCCCTTTTCCAATAAAAAAAAAAACACAGTGTAAATAAAAATAAAAATAAACATATGTGGTATCACCGTGTGCGGAAATGTCCGAATTATAAAAATATATCATTAATTAAACCGCTCGGTCAATGGCGTGCGTGCAAAAAAATTCCAAAGTCCAAAATAGTGCATTTTTGGTCACTTTTTATATCATTTAAAAATGGATAAAAAGTGATAAATAAGTCCTATCAATGCAAAAATGGTACCGTTAAAAACTTCAGATCACGGCGCAAAAAATGAGCCCTCATACCGCCCCATACACGGAAAAATAAAAAAGTTATAGGGGTCAGAAGATGACAATTTTAAACGTATTAATTTTCCTGCATGTAGTTATGATTTTTTCCAGAAGTCCGACAAAATCAAACCTATATAAGTAGGGTATCATTTTAATCGTATGGACCTACAGAATACATATCAGGTGTCATTTTTACCGAAAAATGTACTACGTAGAAACGGAAGCCCCCAAAAGTTACAAAACAGCGTTTTTTTTTCAATTTTGTCGCACAATGATTTTTTTTCCCGCTTCACCATAGATTTTTGGGCAAAATGACTGACGTCATTACAAATTAGAATTGGTGGCGCAAAAAATAAGCCATCATATGGATTTTTAGGTGTAAATTTGAAAGAGTTATGATTTTTTAAAGGCAAGGAGCAAAAAACGAAAATGCAAAAACGGAAAAACCTCCGGTCCTTAAGGGGTTAATACATTTTATTTTAAAAAAAATTATAAAAAATTTATTAAAACTTTTTTATATGCAAATGTGGTATCAAAAAAAAGTACAGATCATGGTGCAAAAAATGAGCCCCCATACCGCCACTTATACGGAAAAATTAAAAAGTTAGAGGTCATCAAAATAAAGGGATTATAAACGTACTAATTTGGTTTAAAAGTTTGTGATTTTTTTTAAGCGCAACAATAATATAAAAGTATGTAATAATGGGTATCATTTTAATCGTATTGACCCTCAGAATAAAGAACACGTCATTTTTACCATAAATTGTACGGCGTGAAAACAAAACCTTCCAAAATTAGCAAAATTGCGTTTTTCGTTTTAATTTCCCCACAAAAATAGTGTTTTTTGGTTGCGCCATACATTTTATGATATAATGAGTGATGTCATTACAAAGGACAACTGGTCGCGCAAAAAACAAGCCCTCATACTAGTCTGTGGATGAAAATATAAAAGAGTTATGATTTTTAGAAGGCGAGGAGGAAAAAATGAAAACGTAAAAATTAAATTGTCTGAGTCCTTAAGGCCAAAATGGGCTGAGTCCTTAAGGGGTTAATAAGGCATCTTGGTCTGAAGGATTGACTCCGGCTGATCGATAATGCTCTTAAATTACTCTAAATTCCCTTTACAGCAATGTTCAGAAAGTACAAGCGGTACTTCGAGAAGCTATAGAAGTTTCATTCACGTTTCATTCATTTTTTATGCACAATTTTGGAAACCTTTTTGGAACATGCCCACATCTTTAACCACACGTCCTGTTTTTCATCTTTACAAATTGTCTATTAGAGCTTGCGCTAAAATTAGAATCAAAGGGTGATATAAATAAAGTAGGTACTTTTTGAGGTGAAGAGCAGATAAGTAAAGTCACTTATTTTCCAAAACATTATCATGATGTGCACCTTTTCCAATTCCTCAATTTATTGTAAACGCTATCATTTGTAAGAAACAGAAGCAAACAGATGAGCATGCGACACACTGACATTTACATAGTCTGCTGCAGATGTGTCCACAGGTCCATGATGGAAATGTATCAGAAATGAAAAATCTATAGCATGTTTTCTTTTCTGATAGAGTTTAATGTCTTCTATGCATTATGCAAGAATAATGGATGCGTGCTATATAGTGATCATGGCACGTTAGTGGAAGAGATGCTCTCTGGTGTGAATATCCACTCTGACTGATAAACGGGTTAACTCATTGGAGTGGTCACTTAATTTAACCCTTCATGCCCTAAAGGGGAATTTGAAGAGGGCTTGTTGTACACAGAAGATAGCCCACAGAGTAGAGTAACTTGTAATGCTGGAATGTACTTCTTTTATATACAGTGCCTTGCATAAGTAATCCCCCCTTGAACTTCTTACCCATTTTGGTACTGTTACAAACTGGAATTTAAATAAACTGAAATAGACTTTGACCATTTGCATATAGGTGCAAAACACCTTTTATTGTGACACAAGCAATAATGAGAACATTAAAGGGGTACTCCGGTGGAATTTTTATTTTATTTTTTTTAAATCAACTGGTGCCAGAAAGTGATACAGATTTGTAAATTACTTTTACTATTTAAAAATCTTAATCCTGCTGTATGCTCCACAGGAAGTTCTTTTCTTTTCAAATTTCTGTCCAGTCCGACCACAGTGATCTCTACTGACACCTATGTCTGTGTCAGGAACTGTCCAGAGCAGGATAGGATTTCAATGGGGGTTTGCTGCTGCTCTGGACAGTTCCTGACACAGACAGATGTCAGCAGAGAGCACTGTAGTCAGACAGAAATTAAATTCAAAAAGAAAAGAACTTCCTGTGGAGCATACAGCAGCTGATAAGTACTGGAAGGATTAAGATTTTTAAATAGAAGTCATTTACAAATCTGTTTCACTTTCTGGCATCAGTTGATTTAACAAAAAAAATTTTCCACTGGAATACTCCTTTTAAAGTTGACATCTGTTGGAGTCAATACTTGGTAGAATAAATTTTTACTTTTTAACCCTTTGACGCAAAACACAGTTTATAAACGGTGCTGTGGCATGGCAGGGTTATGAAGCGAGCTCAGGAACTGAGCTCGCATCATACCTGAACGGTCCCGGCTGCTATCTGCGTCCGATCGCCGAATGGCTGCTCTGTGCCTGAGATCAAGGCAGGAGCAGTCAAGTGGTGATAACACTGATCAATGCTATGCTATGGCAATGCATTGATCAGTGCCTGCAATCTGTACAATGCATGTTATAGTCCCGATGGGAGCTATAACATTGCAAAAAAAAGTGAAAAAAAGTTAATAAAGATGATTTAACCCTTTCCCTAATAAAAGTTTGAATCACCCCCCTTTTTCCATTTAAAAAAAAACAAAACTGTGTAAATAAAAATAAACATATGTGGTATCGCCGAGTGCGTAAATGTCCGAACTATAAAAATATATAGTTAATTAAACCGCACGACCAATGGCGTATGCGCAAAAAAAATTCCAAAGTTACATTTTTTAAATAAAAAGTGATCAAAAAGTCTGATCAAAATAAAAATGGTACCGATAAAAACTTCAGATTACGCAAAAAATGAGCACTCATACCGCCCCGTACGCACAAGTAGGGTATCATTTTAATTGTATGGATTAATAAAGGTAAGAATAAAAGTAAGGTGTAATTTTAACCGAAATATGTACTGCGTAGAAACAGCAGGCCCCAAAAGTTACAAAATGGCATTTTTTCTTCAATTTTGCTGCACAATGATTTTTTTGGGGGGTTTCGCCATAGATTTTTGGGTAAAATGACGATCGGAGGAAAAAACGAAAGTGCAGGAACAGAAAAACGCTATGTCCTTAAGGGGATAAGGTATGTCTCTACCAGATTTGCACACATAGGGATGGAAATGTGTGTCTATTCTTATTGATAAAAAAAAAAAAAAAACTGACGTGCAGTCATACTGAATGGAGAAATTTTCAAGTCTTGCCATAGATTTTCAGATTTAGGTCTGGGCTTTGACAGAGCCATTTTAGGACATTAACATACTTTGATCTAAACCATTCCATTGTAGCTCTGGCAGTATGGCTTATAGATGAAGATAGGGAAAGGGCAACACTCGAGTGATAATGGCGTGCTCGTAGACCCAGAAATTCCAAGGTAAAAAGTAAGATGTCCTGGCACAAGCTGTTTAAATGCTTTTTTTGGGCTTCCCCCTTTATCAATTGCATCAATATGCAACTGGTAAAGGTGGAAACCTAAATGCCTTTGCTTTGCGGATGTAAATAAAATCCTTAAAAAGCATTCAAACTGCTTGTGCCAGAAAATCTTACTTTTTCAAATCCAGGTGAAGGAAATGGAAGAATGCACTCACCACACAATTGCTGATGTTCATCTGCGCTATTCTTTATTGCAAAACTTGATCGTGTGGTGTACACCTAAACCAGCGGGATGCAGCAAAGGATTCGGGTGCTCGTGCAGGGGAGGAGAAAACAGACATCTTACTTTTTACCTTGGCTTAAAGATGAGACTGTGACGGAGGTTCATGTCTTCTGCAGAATCATGGGAAGTGATGGGAAGAGTTGAGTTTCTGCCACACATAAGAGGAAGACTTATCAAAACCAGAATAAAGAAGAATTGATGCAGTTGCTCATAGCAACCAATCAGATCGCTTCTTTCATTTTTAAAACGGCCCCTGAAAAATGAAAGAAGCAATCTGTTGGTTGTTATGAGCAACTGCACCACTTCTCCTAACACAGGTTTTGATAAGATTTGGGTATCATCTGACCAGTGCACCTTCTTCCACATTTTTGCTGTGTCTTATGGCTCACTTTCAACAACTGCTTTCTTCTGGTCACTCTTCCTCAAAGGCCAGATTTGTACACGACTAATAGTTGTTCTGTGGACAGATTCTCCCACCTCAGCTGAGTTACCATGGGCCTCTTGGTTGCTGATTCATTTTCTCCTTTTCCAGCATGTTAGTTTGGGTGGATGGCCTAATCTTGGTAGGTTTGCCATTGTGCCATATTCTTTCTATTTTCTGATGATGAATTTTTGGTTCTCTGTGAGATGTTAAAAGCTTGGGGTATTTATAATTTTTTTTAAACCTAACCCCTCTTTGTAGTTTATTCCTAACCTGTTTGGTGAGCTCCTTGGTCTTTATGCTGCTGTTTGTTCAGCAATGCTCTCTTCACAAAACAAGTGTATGGGTACTGAGATTAAATTGCAGACAGGTGGACCCTAATAACGTGATTATGTGACTTGCAAAGTGACTTGTGAAGGCAATTGGTCGCACCAGATCTTTGTTAGGGTTTTCACAATAAAGGGAGTGAATACATATGCACTTAACACTTCAGATTTTTTTTTTTTTTTTGGTAAGCGATTTTGAAATCCATGTAATATTTCCCCCCCACTTCCAAATGATAGACTTATTTGTGCAGGCCTATTACATAAAAGCACAATGAAATAAATATGAAGTTAGAAAAGTCCAAGATGAGGGCGATATGTATGTAATGTACTGTACAATAATAGTTTAATTGGCCGGTCATCATTTGAACACAATGTTACAGACCACAGGAACAATTAAAAAGGTGTATTATGGTGGCACACATTTTTAATATATGTTGCTTTTGATGCTATAAAAATACAAAAGCCATATTTACATTCCCTTTTCCAGCTGCCATTCTGATGGTTCCCAGCTGCTGTGATAAACTGTCTTCACTGGATCTGCCCTTTCAGCCAGTCATTGGCTAAGACAGGTCACCATTATGACTAGTGATTTGCTGAATGGGGATTTCCGGAGGTGAAATCATGTTACCGGCACCAGCTGGTAGCAGCAGGGACCAGGAACTGATGGCACAGCAGCTATGGGGATTGGGGAAGGGGAGTATGACTTTTTTTTTTTTTTTTTATAGTACCCAGAGCCAAATGTAAGCTTAGTAATCTGAATATTGTGAATATTGTACAGATTTGTAGTTATTTCCTCCAGTACAATCCAGAGATGTATACATAATTCTGCAAGCATTAGCAATGAAACTGCCTATGAGACTTTTCAATGATTATGCTCAGGAGATTTTTTTATTTTGTGCAGACACCAGGCTCTGTACAACCATCTTATGTCCTGTACAATAACTGCATATCAAGAGCTCAGTCGTGATGTTGTATGTCCGCCTAACAACTGTAAAATGCCAGGAGCACAGCACTGTACTAGAACACTGGGTAGTATTTAGACTAGATGACATATGGCAGATTGGTTGCAAAATATTTAGAAAATATGTTCCATATATCTAAACAGAGTTGCTTAGTAACAGAATGAGTGGGTTGCTGGGTTCACACTACAGAATGTCAGAGCCGAATTCCGATGCAGCAGAATCCCATTGCTTTCAATGGGATTCCGCTGCACAGTACAGTGTGGAAGTTCAGCGCCGGATCATGTTAAAGGGGTATTCAAGGAAAAAACTTTTTTTTATATATTAACTGGCTCCAGAAAGATAAAGAGATTTGTACATTACTTTGATTAAAAAACCTTAATCCTACCAATAATTATCAGCTGCTGAAGTTGAATTGCTCTTTTCTGCCTGGCAATAGTGCTCTCTGCTGACATCTCTGCTTGTCTCGGGAACTGCACAGAGTAAAAGAGGTTTGCTATGGGGATTTGCACTTAGACAGAAAAGAACAACTAAACTTCAGCAGCTCATAAGTACTGAAAGGATTAAGATTTTTTTAATTGAAGTAATTTACAAATCTGTATAACTTTCTAAAGCCAGTTGAATATATATATATATATATATATATATATATATATATACATATATATATATATATATTTATAAACAAGTTTTTTTCCTGGATAACCTCTTTAATTCTTTTGGCAGAATCTGTGTGGAATACGCTGCCGTCTATAGGAACAGCAATGTCCACACAGTCTTTGTGTCGACTGATTCAGTCGGCATTTTCCACCCTCTGAATCGGAACTCTATACTTTCTATTTATGAAATTGAGGTTCTTAGTACAATGAAAACATTGTGTACCATCCCATCTTGGTAGAGTGACATCAGCAGAAAAAACTGCAATAAAAATCATATATATATATATAAACACAATAAACACATCACTACTTAGCCAGTCAGAAGGATGATGCCAGCTTCCCAGATTTGATAACACTCCTTAGTAAATTTCAAACAATGGCACAGCACTCCAATTGTAAATACAGAAAGTGTACATTTATTCAGTCCATGTCAAATGTTCACAGCAATTTGACATGGGCTGAATAGATGCGTACCTTACAGAGCTGTGCCAATGTTTGAGGAGGAAAGAATTGCCTGTACAGCTTACAGACAGAACTGTGTTAAGGCACAGATCTGGAGAAGGATACCCCAATAGCACAGTGACCTACATAATTCTTAAATGGAAGAAGTTTGAAACAACAGATACTCTTCCTAGAGATGGCCACCCTACCAAACTAAGTAATCGAGGAGGAAACGTGACAAAGAACCCAATGGTCACCCTTGCTGAGCTCCAAAGATCCTGTGTGCAGATGGGAAAAAACTTGCAGATTGCCAACCATCACTGCAGCATTCCACCAATCTGGGTTTTATGGGGAAGTGGCCCGTCAGAACCTGAAAGCCTGCCTGGAGACTGTGACTGAGACGGTGATTAAACCAATGGTGTAATAAAACCAAGATTGAACTTTTTGACCTCAATGTTAAATGTCATGTCTGGCGGAAACCAGGCGCTGCTTATCACATGTCCAACACCATTCCTACAATGAAGCATGAGGGTGGCAGCATCATGCTGTGGGGTGTTTTTCAGCAAGTGTGACAGGGTGTCTGGTCAGGGTTGAGGGAAAGCTGAATAAAGTAAAGTACATAGGTGTTCCTAATAAAAACCTAATCCAGAGTACTCTGGAACTTAATTTGGGTCGAAGGTTCACCTTTCAATGAGACAATGACCCTAAGCACATAGTCAAGACAACAAAAGAGTATCTCAGGGACAACTGTGTGAATGTCCTTGAGTGGCCCAGCCAGAGCTCTGACTAGAAACCAATCAAACATCTTTGGAGAGACCCGATAATGGCTGTACACTGATGGTCCCCATCAAACCTGACAGGACTTGAGAAAATCTGCAGAGAAGAATGGCAGAAAATCCCCAAATCCAGGTGAGCAAACCTTGCAGCACCATACCCAAGAAGACCGAAGCATAACTGAGAGAACATGTTTTAACCTTTAACCTGAGCTGTATTTACAAAGTTACTCAGCATTTTATATAGATGATATTATTATATAATCTGTACAATGGTGCTCATGGGGTAATGTGTAGCGCAGCCATTTATTTTTCTTTAAATAAAGAAGACTATGTCCTATGGATACTAGGACCTACAGAATTCTCATCAGAACAAAGTCACGTGCAAAGACAGTTGTCATTCTGCACAGGAACCTGAGGTTCAGTTTAGCTAACCAGAATATTCCTTTTTAGCTTAAAATTGCTCTTCTCTAGAGAAGTGCAACTGTTGTGGGACAGAACAGTCACACTTCAAACAAACGGACTTAGTGCCTTTACTCTAACACTGTAAAATACTGTGCTATTTGGCCTATAGGAGTGAACAGAGAATATACTGGGCACATAGGGGAATCTATAAAAATTATGTGCCTATGATTTGGCATAAAATACTTGCACCCAGGAACTTGCGTAAAAATGTGCAACAGGTTTACACCTGTTATGCCACGTTAAACTAAGTGTGCGTGACTAAACATAAAAGTGGGCATGGTCTAATTGCATGGCAAATTGACTACATGTATGCTAGATAGCTAGTGTATATTGCAGCTGAAATATATGCTTGCTTGGAGTCAAAGTAACTTTTAATATGCTGCACAAGGGGCATTCGCCTCTATATAATAAGGCCAAATCCTACAGCCACAAGATTTTACTTGTCTTATTAAATTTCCATCATAGTTTATAAATATGGTGCATTCATATGGCCAGATACATATGACATTTTTTAAGTGTAGGTATAGGAAGTGACACATTTTAATACACATACGCTTCAAAACCTAAACTTACAAATGAAAAATGCCTCTAAAATACATGTGTACATTTCAGAATTGTTTCTGCCCTCAATTGTTCTGCTTCTATTTTATACCATGTGAATTCAGTCTATGAGGTGTGTCCCACCTGTCTATACCCTCTCTTCTCACAGAAACTGACCAGCTGCTGCATATGCAGATACACAGCTGGTAACCATAAAAGAATTTATCACACACAACCGAAACCATTTATTTTACGGGGAAAATACGTATAATATTCAGAGGTGTTTAATTGTACCCCAGTATTCCATTCTGCACTTGGAGATATATCTTTCTATATTAAATATTGTTGTTTTAAGGCTGATTTATTTAAAATGATATGTGGTAGCTGTAGTGCCAATGTGTCAATGTTTATTTTAAAGAAATGGCTGATTTCTAGTCAGTAACACCTACTTTTTCCTCTGTGGCAAGAACATAAATCAGTAGTCCACACTTCTATTAGTATGAATGGTAGAGATACTGCACAAAGCAATCATAGACTTCTGACCTGTTAGACTCTGAAGATCTTGTGCCAATGATGGGTTGGTTACACAGCGGGTTATACCACAAGTCCACTACTATCTCAAGTCCAATCCTACCTCAACATTTTAATAAAAAGACTGATGACAGGCAGAAATGGACTTTCAACTCCAGAGATATGACCGAATTGAAAAAAACTGATTATAGTCTCAATTGATTTCCCAAAGGATTCCCTAGGTATTTTTGCATGTCTAAGCCTGGCATTGTGCCGACTGCCAGTCCGACTACATCGAGATAAGTTTAGAGGAGGAGAATATGGAAAACCTTACATCACTCAATAAAGAAGGCTTGAATCCAACCAAGATGTTTTTGTACAGTACACAGAGATTATTTATAGTGATTATAAACCATGTGGAATTTAAGGAAAAATATTTCCCCTTGCGACCCAACAATGATCTCGATAAACAAAATAAAGTCATATTAAGACTGCTGTATCTATTTCATAGTTTACCATACCAATTGTTACCAAAGACACAGTCACAGAGACATAATGGTGGAGATTTATCAAAATCTGTGCAGAGGAAGAATGGTAAAGTTGCCCATGGCAACTGGATCAGAATGTTTCTTCTATTCGTCAGAGGCCTTTTTAAAAATGATGCAATCTGATTGGTTGCTTTGGGAAACTGCACCACTTTTCCTCTGCATGTTTTGATCAATCTTCCCAAATAAGCTTATGAGCACATTGCTTATGTCACAATAAGTGAGCTATGCCTGATTGGACTGTGACTTAAAGGGGTACTCCGGTGGAAAACTTTTATTTTTTAAATCAACTGGTGCCAGAAAGTTGAACAGATTTGTAATTACTTCTATTAAAAAATCTTAATCTGTCCAGAACTTATTAGCTGCAGAATACAACTGAGGAAATTCTTTTCTTTTTGGAACACAGAGCTCTCTGCTGAATCACGAGCACAGTGCTCTCTGCTGACATCTCTGTCCATTTTAAGAACTGTCCAGAGTAGGAGAAAAGCTGCTCTGGACAGTTCCTAAAATGGACAGAGATGTCAGCAGAGAGCACTGTGCTCGTGATGTCAGCAGAGAGCACTGTGTTCCAAACAGAAAATAATTTTCTTTGTAGTATTCAGCAGCTAATAAGTACTGGATGGATTAAGATTTGTTTAATAGAAGTAATTTACCAATCTGTTTAAAGGAGATGTCCGGCGCAGACTTTTTCTATTCCGTCCTGCCCGGGCTGCAAAAAAAGACAAAACAAACTTTCACTTACCTCCATATGTTGCCGCGGAGCTCCGCAACAGCTGATCGGTTGGCAGGGCTGTTTACTTCCTACTTCCTTTAGCCCGGTACGTCACACGGCGCTTCAGCCTATCACCGGCCGAGGCGGGACATCGCTGCGGCTGGTGATAGGCTGAAGCGCCGTGTGACGTACCGGGCTAAAGGAAGTAGGAAGCAGACAGCAGGACGGAATAGAAAAAGTCTGCGCCGGACATCTCCTTTAACTTTCTGGCACCAGTTGATTTAAAAAAAAAAGTTTTCCACCGGAGTACTCCTTTAAGTTATATTAGTGGATCACAAAGTCCTTAACATTGAGTCCCTTTAAATACGTATTCTAGTGAGAAGAATGCTTATTGCTGTGAACAAAGGTTTTTAGGGTGCCAGGGGCTTGTAAACTTCTAAGCTTTTAAGGACAAAGAGTTGCGATGCTGCTCACCTGGAGTGCCCAGGTGGTGTGACTTCAGGTCATGGATCTAGCATAGAGATGGAAGTTTTTGGCTGAGCATGGGGTGGGGTTAACTCTCCTCAAGCTCATTAAAGTTGAGAGTGGCATCCTCTACTTAATGGGCTCTTAGATTATATGGGAATCATGGGTATTATTAGCAACAACATCTCATATTTGGCACGGTGTCCCAGATATCTTGGTGACTATATGAGGGAGGAATATTGGTTTTATTGGTGTGTGAAGATTATTTTGCCTTTCTAAAGTGTCATTATTAAGTGCAGTATTGTATTATCCAGAGGTATACAAATCAATCAGGAGCAGGGGCGATGTATCTATTGGTACAGGTTTTATGATAAAGTAATATCTATATGATAATGAGATGGTGTGTCTAAGCCTGTGTTTTATAACCTGTGTATATGGCTCGTGACCCAGACCTTTTTAGATGCTAGCAACACCCCTGATGGGAACACTGAATCATTTGAAGACAGAACTTGTTACACTAATGTAAAACCCATGGAAACAGAATTTGCATCAGTAGCACTGACACAGCTAGTTACAAAAAAATAAAAAATAAAAAAAATAAAAAAAAATGGGGCACAGTTAAAATGCAAAGTAGGACAACTCCACTCATAATTTACACACAGAATTTAAAAGCTGAAAAGGTCGGTGGGGTAGATTTATCAAAACCTGTTCAGAGGAAAAGTTGCTGAGTTGCACATAGCAACCAATAAAATTGCTTCTTTAATTTTTGAAAAGGATTCTGAACAATGAAAGAAGCGATCTGACAGGTTGCTATGGGAAACTCAGCACATTTTCCTCTGGAAAGATTTTGATAAATTTCCCCCTATATTCATATCCAAGTCTACAAGAAAAGCTTAAATGATAAATCCATATATTGTCTAAATAATATAATTACACAGTGCACAAAAATACTGCCATTTAGTGCGTATTCATTATGCAAATTAAATATAATGTATATCAATACTAGAAAAAAAGTGTAATGAGTTGGCCACTACCTGACCACGAAGTATTATTCCAAAGTGACCAGTGCATATATGCAAAAATTAGGAGTTATAGTTGTTATGGAGGTGCTCTGCTTTAAAATGAACCAGCGGTATAACAACTTTATCCAATATTGAAAGTAGACTTGTACAATGTACAGTAGAAAGCGGCATTCACCAGTGTAGGTGCGTTGAAATCTTTAATACTTTATTAGGCCTAATGAAGCGCATGGAACGCTCAAATCAGCTACCGCTGTCCTGTCCGTATTTTTCTCTGCTTTAATCTCCCGTTGAAGCCCAACACTTTTAACATGGTACAATAAAGAGAAGATTTCATCCCATCTACACTGTGCCGTTTTCTACTGTACATTGTACAAGTCTACTTTCAATATTATATATATATATTGTATATTTCTAAGCAATACAGTGCTATGTGCAATTATTATAATGAAGAAAACTCTAAATTTACAAAAAGAGGAGAGAATGTAGAAATGCTAGCGCAGAAGAGGATTTATAGGTAGAAATTTACACAAGTAAATCAAGGTCTTATTACTCATTACTTACCATAACTCATTAGTTACCACAATCCCTAAAAACCTTATAACATTTAAATAATATTACTGTGACAGGAAATGAGGGCTAGTCTAAAGATAATGGAGTTCAGTTGCTCCTCCCTGCCCCCCAGTGACACTAAATGGGCAGTGTAATGCAGGATATATGTAACTGTGAGGCCATGTAACAGCTGCACCTCGTTCTGGTTGGGCAGAATGGTTCAATAATTATTGGTGACAGTAGAGTGGAATGTTTCTGCTAATTGTCAGGATCCAGCAAGGGACGCAGTCGCCAGGGGTTCAATAGGAATTGGGGACTTTGTCCATTTTCACAATGCTTATCTTGAGTTTTAAAGGGGTATTCCAGGAAAAAACTTTTTTATATATATATATCAACTGGCTCCAGAAAGTTAAACAGATTTGTAAATTACTTCTATTAAAAAATCTTAATCCTTTCAGTACTTATGAGCTTCTGAAGTTAAGGTTATTCTTTTCTGTCTAAATCCTCTCTGATGACACGTGTCTCGGGAAACGCCCAGTTTAGAAGAGGTTTGCTAAGGGGATTTGCTTCTAAACTGGGCGGTTCCTGAGACAGGCTTCATCAGAGAGGATTTAGACAGAAAAGAACAACCTTAACTTCAGAAGCTCATAAGTACTGAAAGGATTAAGATTTTTTAATAGAAGTAATTTACAAATCTGCTTAACTTTCTGGAGCCAGTTGATATATATATATATATATATATATATAAAAAAAGTTTTTTCCTGGAATACCCCTTTAAATCATATTTGCCACTATAAGGTTGAGATAAGCCCTGTGGGCAAGTATAATACTAATGTAAACTCCTTACTACTGGGGTGACACACTGTAACAAACCCCGTTCTTATGTCTTTATGGTTGAGATGATACTTTTTCTGTTGTTTTTACTAACAAACAGAAGTAAACAAAACTGAAAAAACAAAAACCAAAAAAAAAACCACATATAACTTGCACCTCTTATGCAAAAGTAACAACACAAAATACACTAGAGGATTACCTGTGGGAGTAAGGCAGTCTTTCCAGTCGAAGTAACCAGCATAAATACCAGGCTCCAGAGATCCAACAATAGGGTCTGCTTTAGTCTCGATAAATTTTTCAAATAAACTTTGGTCCAGTTCCCTTAGAGACTCTGTGCTGGCCTATGAAATGCCAACAACAAACAATCAATGGTTGGGCACACCATTAATGCCACGAGAGGCAATAAGACAATACATACAGAAATCACTGGTTTAAGGCTCCTATATATGCAGATACATATTTTTTTTTGCATAAATTAAAGGGGTACTCCAGTGGAAAATATTTTTCTTTTAAATCAACTGGTGCCAGAAAGTTAAACAGATTTGTAAATTATTTCTATTTAAAAATCTTAATCCTTCCAGTATGTATCAGCTGCTGTATGCTCCACAGGAAGTTATTTTCTTTTTAAATGTATTTTCTGTCTGACCACAGTGCTCTCTGCTGACACCTCTGTTCATGTCAGGAACTGTCTGGAGCAGGAGAGGTTTGCTATGGGGATTTGTTCCTGCTCTGGACAGTTCCTGACATGGACAGAGGTGTCAGCAGAGAGCACTGTGGTCAGACAGAAAAAAAAAACAACTCAACTTCCTCTGTAGTATACAGCAGCTGATAAGTACTGGAAGGGTTAGCTGATAAATACTGGAAGGGTTAAGATTTTTTTAATAGAAGTGATTTACAAATTATAATAATTTATTATTATATATTTATATATTGAGTTTTCCACCGGAGTACCCCTTTAATGCTAAATGTTTTGTATAGATTATTTTTATTGTTTAATAATATATTTATTCTGGAGAGAGTCCTCTATATTTGCTATACTCCACTGCTTAGCATTTCTCTTGATATATGCTGTATCTGCCACTGTGATATTGCAGCTTGTTTTGAAATCAATGATCATGTGGCCTTTTTATATGAGCACCACAAGCCCAGCTTCTTAAATTCTGTGGTGACCAGCTGAAGCCGCACAGCCAGAAGAAATGCAGTATTGCATAGCAGCCATTCAAATGAACGTGCAACAAGATCTGGTCATACGTTTAGTTTGAATTTACTACTGCTGACTTTTGTGGTCAGATTATAGCTAAACAACTCTGGTGTGTATATATATATATATATATATATATATATACTATATATATATATATATTGGCTCAATAAAAGCTGGTGTTTTTATTCCCAAATAAGGTGCAACGTTTCTGCAATAGTAGCCTTTATCAAGCATGGTGAATACAAGAGTAATGCACATTTATTTATACACATCAAACAATTTTCATTGGTTACAACAAAAGTGTTATACATATACAATCATTAATAACCACACCTACAAGGTATATCCATTGGTGCAAAATGCTGTCAATCAAAATGACATCAGGTTGGTATGGTAACAAAATATAAAAAGTGAGTACATAATCAATATATAGTATTCTGCGTAGTTAAAAATCTACTAAACATGATCAATACAGATACCTTCATTCTCAGTCTACCTCGATTATGGATCGCTCGTCCATTTAGCCTAAGTAGATCGTGATGATCTGCACTTGTGTTTGTAAACAAATCATCTGCGCACGCGTTACCAGAGTATCAGCGCAGCACCCTTCAGTCCAATCAATGATCTACCATGCTTGATAAAGGCTACTATTGCCGAAGCGTTGCACCTTATTTGGGAATAAAAACCCCAGCTTTTATTGATCCAAGACCTGCTTGTGTGGTGATTTCTGGACTTGTTGTATTATTCTCCCTGGCTGGCAGCCTTGGCAACCACATGCAAAGAGGTCGGTCCCCGTTGCAGTCTTACCGTTTGATATATATAAATAACAAAAATAGGAGAAGAGCAGCACTCCAAAATGACCAGAAGAGTTGTGGGTGCAGGCGGTCTAAGGAACCTTGGTCATAGTTCCAGTAATGTAGTTTCCAATGAAGGTGGCTGCAGCACACCAGAGTAACAAAAAGATAGTGTAGCTTTAATCCAGCAATACAAAGGTACAACGTTTCTGTGGTCTCACGTACAATGTTGTACCCTTGTATTGCTGGATTAAAGCTAAACTATCTTTGTGTTACTCTGGTGTGCTGCAGCCACCTTCATTGAAAACTATTTATCTATATATATTCACATACACATGCACAACAGGTGAAATAAGTATTAAACATATCACCATTTTCCTCACTAGATATATTTCCATAGGTTTGTTTGACTTGAAATGTTCACCAGATGTTGGTAACAACCCTAGTATTCCAACCATACAAGGAAACCAAAACAAATAAGCTCAGAAATTAAGTTCTGTGTAATAATTTTAAAAGACACAAGGAAAGAGTATTGAACACATGGAGAAAGGGAGATGCAAAAGGCATGGAAAGCTAAGACAACAGGTGAAATCTATCAGGGATTAAAAAGCAAACCAGCCCCTTGTCAGGGCAAATTAATATCAGCGAGTTCAGTCCCAACTGATGGCCTACAAAAAAGGTTCCATTGCCAAGATATCACACAAGACACATCTCATGATGGGTAAAAGCAAAGAGCTGTCTTCAGACCTCTACAACCTAATTGTTGCAAAACATGATAATAGCGTTGGTTACAGGCGCATGTCTAAGCTTCTGAATGTTCCAGTGAGCACTGCTGGGGCCATAATATGGAAGAGGAAAGACAATCATTTCACTATAAATTTGCCTCGACCAGGTGCTCTTTGCAAGATTTCTGACAGATGAGTGACAAATATATTCAAAAGAGTTGTCCAAGAGCCAATGATCACTTGTGGAGAGATTCAAAAAGGCCTGGAATTAGCAGGTACTGTTGTCTCACAGAAAACAGTAGGTAATGCACTCCGCCGCCATGGCCTGTATGCACATTCACCACACAAGACTCCATTGCTGAATAGAAAGTATGTTGAAGCTTGTTTCAACATTTTGGAAAGCCATTGGAATACCGGGAGACTAATATGATGGTTCCTCATTCCTGTATTCACCAAGCTGCCCAATACAGGAATGAGGAACAGGCTTCCTCATTCCTGCAGCTTTCAGAACTATACCGGATCTTGGGAGCAGGGCCGTGACATGTCCTGAGGAAACTGAAGAATGTCAAGCCAACGCTGAGCATATACAGTAGCTTGCTGACATCATTTCACCTAATGGGGTGGCCACAGAGTGGGGACGTGATGCTGGGAGACTGCAGTACTTCCAGAAGAGTTCCTCAATTGTGAACCATGCAAAATTTGTAACTGGAATACATTAGGGACTTCCATGAATTTAAAAACAGAATTGTCTACAACAAAAAGCTTTTGCCCAGCGTACTCCTTTAAGTTATTAAATAATTCTATTCAGTCAAATTTTTCTGCAAATGAGTGACATCTAGGAACACAATTACAATGGTAACTGAAACCCAACTGTTCTACAGACCTGAATTACACATCTGTCTACCTGTACAATGATACAGGAGTTGAGGATCACTGCATGACAAGACAGATTTGCAATTAAAGGGGTACTCCATTGGAAAAAAAAATTTTTCATATCAACTAACCAGAAAGTTAAACAGATTTGTAAATTACTTCCATTAAAAAATCTTAATCCTTCCAGTACTTATCAGCTGTTGTATACTACAGAGGAAATTCTTTTCTTTTTGCATTTCTTTTTTGTAGAAGTTGAGTTGTTCTTTTCTGTCTGACCACAGTGTTCTCTGCTGACACCTCTGTCTGTGTCAGGAACTGTCCAGAACAGGTGCAAATCCCCATGGCAAACCTATGCTGCTCCTGACAGTTCCTGACAGAGGTGTCAGCAGAGAGCATGGCGGTCAGACTCAACTTCCTACTCAACTTTCTCTGTAGTATACAGCAGCTGATAAGTAGTCGAATTATTAAGATTTTTTTTAAATAAGAAACTTACAAATCTGTTTAACTTTCTGGCACCTGTTGATTAAAAAAATAAATAAAAAATTTGTGTCTGCAGTCCATTTATTCTGGTGCTGAATTTGGAAGTTCTTCTCCAGCTACCGCATGACCATCAGCAGGACCAGGCTATAACACTGACATCCCAATCCTGTACTGTAACAGGAAACTGAAATAATTAATTGATATCTTCTCCAATTGTAAACAATGCCAATAAAAGAAACAAAAACATTTAAAAACTTTTGGTCTGGCCATGAAGAAGGTCCAAAACACAGCTGTTCATGAAAATGTTAAAACATCTTTAGGGTACGTTCACACGTACGCAGATTTGATGCACAGGATTTTCTGCTGCAGATTTCAATATAAACTAAATGACTGGGCACAGCTTCTTATCTGCAGTTACAAATCCTGCGCATCAAACCTGTGCAGGATCCTGTATGTGTGAATGTACCCTAAAAGAAGAAAAAAAATTACCTACAAAAAGAGTCTCCATACAGTGGTCTCCCGACATACGATCATTTCAACATAAAATGGCCTCTCGGAGCCCATCATATGTTGAAGACAGCATCAACATACGATGCTACTGTGTGTCGGGGCCATCGCAAAAATGGCTATCCAGCAGTGCTGACTGCTTCAGCAGTGGGATAGCATTGTAAGGTGCCCCGGAACTAAGACCTGGGAGCGGTGAGAATTTGAGAAGCTGGACTCTCAGCAGCCGACCCGCAGACCCGGTGGTCACCGCCTTGCCAGATGCAGCTCCCGTGATGACTGTACTAGCTGTAGAAGTGGGGTCTGTAGTGGAATGTGTCTGCTACATACCCGTTGTCCACAGTGACAGGGCAGACAAACAGAACTGGACCTTCAGGACCCGCCCGCCAGGCATGGGGACAGCCATTGTTAGCTCAGGTATTGGGAGATGGAGACATCAGGGGGAGTGGTTGAGTGGCAGTACCCACACATGGACGCTAGGCAGAGCGCGAGGTGTGAGAAGAGGAGATGCTCGGGCAGGTGTGAGGTTTTGCAGGGAGCCGTGGATGATGCCTGGATGGGGCGGATTGCATAATTGTGAGAGAGGGGGAACATCTGTTAATGATATTACAGCTTGGGGTAGAGAAGTTGCAGAACTGTAGAATCCGCACTACTCTATTCACACATGAGGGTCAGGAGATATCCTGAGAGGAGGTTTAAAGTCACATTACAATTGAATCTGCAGAATTGGACCCCAGCAGCTAGATGTGTAAGGCAGTCTTTCCCAACCAATGTGACTCCAGCAGTTGCAAAACTACAACTCCAAGCATGCTCAGACAGTCAATGGCTGTACAGGCATGCTGGGAGTTGTAGTTATGCAACAGCTGGAGGCACACTGATTTGTTAAACACTCCCCATACACTCAACATACAATGGTTGTCCTGGAATCAATTACCAGTTTTCCATAGAGATATGTACGCAGCAAACAATGGTTCTGGGGCTCCAGAAACAATTACTGTACCAGTTTTCCACAGACATATGTACTCCTGGAACCAATTAATATTGTACCACTGTACATGTACATTATCTGAATAGCATGATATATATTGTTATGCTTGAGTACAAGGTATCACAACAGAAAGTCAGCAATCTCAGACTAAAAAGTGTACTTTACACAGAGACGAGTATGGCCAAGACATCTACGGAAAAATATGATAGCTCTGATCACACTCTTGATAGGTCACCAGAGATAACATGACAAGAAAAAATACATAATTTAACTTGATATGTAATGTCGCCCACTCTGACATTTTCATGTTATGAGAAATAATCCCATTTATAACTCATAAAGGAGAAGCAAAGGCAGAGACTTTATTGATACTTCTTCTTTGATGATTATGATCTGAAGGGTAAGATGCTGACACGGAATATTTTGCGTGCCAAAAACCTTAAGTAGAAATCTGAAGGCAGGAAGTGGATTAGTACTGTGTATAATCTGTGAGATAAATTGTTATTTGGAACTCTTACCTGTAGTAAGGGAGAGTAGTGTAGGAGAGAAAGACTTGAACCTTTACATAACTGTTGAATTGCATATACAGCTGCTGAAAAGAATATGTGCATGTACCTAGTAAATTACACTGAGATTTTACTAACCTCTGTTTGGAATAAATGACATTTTATTCATTTAGCCAAGCTCACAGACCAAGGCAATAGTTTACACTCACAAATAATGGTTTGTGAAATCAATCCCCTACAATAGACATACAGTGCTCTCATTGACAAAGAAACATCAAAGGGGTACACCGCCCCTAGACATCTTATCCCCTATCCAAAGGAGATGTCTGATCGCGGGGGTCCCGCCGCTGGGGACCCCCGCGATACCGCCGCTGGGGACCCCCGCGATACCGGCTGCAGCACCTCAGACATCGAACTTCGCTCGGTGCCGGATGACTGGCGATGCAGGCCGAAGGCTCGTGACCCCACGGTCACGACCTGCTCGTGACGTCACGGCCATGCCCCCTCAATGCAAGTCTATGGGAGGGGGCGTGACGAACGTCACGCCCCCTCCCATAGACTTGCATTGAGGGGGGTGCAGCCATTATGTCACAAGCCTCTGGCGCTGCACCCAATGCTCTAAACGAATGCTGGGTGCACATGGAAGATCGCGGGGGTACCCTGCCGCGGGACCCCCAAGATCAGACACCTCATTCCCTTACCTTTGGATAGAGCATAAGATGTCTAGGGGTGGAGTACCCCTTTAAACCTGTGGTTGCAGCTTGTGCTTGTCAGTGGATCAACCAATTCTCTCTTAATATTGATCTGTCTGGCCCATCATGAGAATGTTCTCTATGTATGCCTGACCTCACGTAACCAATGCACAGATTGGCTTAGATGGTGGGCAATTTGTCAAAATGACCATCCTGCTTCTCTCAGTCCAATCATAAGGACCCTCTGTCTGTCAACTGTGCAAAATGTCTTAGAAAGCGTTGTACAGGTCCTATCATGAATTAGATCCTATCCTATCATGTATTAAAACAAGAAATGCGTCCCAGGAAGTCCTAAGTTTGGCTGGTCTCTTGTTCTATAAGATTTCTATAAACAGTTTGTTTTTAATGGACATAGAGATAATCTCACAGTGTGAATCCATTATATATTTTATTGTTCAGGTTTTGGCTTTAGTGTGCCTTTCAGTGTTCACAATTAACCCTTGGATCCATAGGGATGAAAGGGGGCTTTAGTTGCTCATTATATCCTAGGTATAGTCAGAAATAAAAATTCAGCCTATTGCTTATGTAAAACATTTAAAGGGGATAACAATTGACACATTTCATTCTGGTGGAGTAGAGATACACTGAAGAACAATGCGGACAATACCTTTGTTATGGTCTCTATTCCCTGAAAGCCATGTTTCTCAAAATGGTCAGCAATGTTTATCAAAGTATGTCGTCCCAGATAGTTACAATTGCTTAAAACAATTAGGAGCTTTTTCTCCTGAAATGAGATATGAAAAAAAAAATGAAAAAAAAAGAAACAAAATTTAATATTAATGGGTAGGAGCATATTTGACGTGATAATGAATTTTTACACTATAAGATGCCATTTTTAGTAAGAAAAAAATCTTGTTAAAAAGTCCCAGCATCTGCAGATAGAAGGGACAGAATACATTCATGTTGCTCAGTGTCCAGGATGCCTTAAAGTGGTACTCCACTGGAAAACTATTTTGTTTAAATCAACTGTTGCCAGAAAGTTAAACATATTTGTAAATTACTTCTATTAAAAAAAATCCTTCCAGTACTTAGGTGCTGTATGATCCAGAGGAAGTTCTTATCTTTTTGAATTTCCTTTCTGCCTGACCACTGTGCTCTCTGCTGACACCTCTTTTCATTTTAGGAACTGTCCAGAGTAGGAGCAAATTCCCATAGAAAACCTACATGCTCTGGACAGTTCCTAAAATGGACAGAGGAGTCAGCAGAGAGCACTGTGGTCAGACAGAAAGGAAATTCAAAAAGAAAACAACTTCCTGTGGATCATAACAGCAGCTGATAAGTACTGGAAGGATTACATTTTTTATAGAAGTAATTTACAAATCTGTTTAACTTTCTGGCACCAGTTGATTAAAAAAAAAAAAAAAAAAAATCCACTGGAGTACCCCTTTAACACCACAAAATTGTTAATTGTTAATACTGTTGAATTAGCCATGAGTAGTCAGAGTTGTGAAGATACAGCTTTTCCTCTTGGACCATTTTTTTTCCTAAGAACTTATTGGGCCAGAATAATGTTTGTTTTGAGACATGAGCAATAGTTAGGAGGTCAGGGAAGCCGGGACCTTAGTCAGGGGTCAAGTCCAGGGGAAAAAAAAGTGTGGGAACTTACCCAAGATTTTCACTCAAGGGCTGGTCCTGCAGGAATCCTGCTAATGGGAACAGTGTTCCTGCTGTGGAAAAAGTGCAGGAACTCAGTTCCCACGCGTTCCTGCAGGACTTGAGCAATGACCAGAGAATTTGACATCATATAGTATTATATACATATTGACTGCTGAATGTTGCTGTCATGCTGTTGTCTAGAAGAAATCAGTATTACTACTGAATACAGACTATACAGCATGCAGGGAAGCCAGGAGCCATGCAGCAGCCAATGTGTGTTTTGAGAAATACTATAGCACGGCAGTCCCGTGTTCTTACACCTTATATACTGCTAATGCATAGGTACTGCACACTATTACAAAACATAAATCTTCTCCTTTGTGTATATGTAGCATGTGCAAATGTTTTTTTTTACTTAAGTGTATGTATGCAATTAATGAATAATTCACTGATCGTATGTTTGGTCCTAACCACACAGTAGTCAAGCCTAGTAAGAGTGCCTTAAAACAAGCTCCGATGTACGAGATCAGAGCTTGTTTACAGCGGCCATATCAGCCCATCTAATAGGGCCCTCGGGAAGAGAGAGTGAATGTAATGTATGGCACTCAATGAATCGGCATGAATGGTAATTACAGTAGATTACTATGAAAAATGGAGACACTCTGCAATATTTTGAAAGCTTCTTATACAATAGTTGATATGGACCTTGTAGATCCTCTGCAATTTATTAAAAGGAAACTGACAGGCTGTTCACCTACACTAAATCCAATACACTGGGTTATAGTGCGGGTGACCAGGAGTAAAATGATGCATTACTTACTTAAATTGGTCAAAGCATTTAGAAGATATGGCCCCCAATGCTAGAAGGCTAATTAGGTCTAGTGCGTTATGGAGGCTGGAGTGGGCTTGCTGAGCTTCCCTGCCTCTGTCCTGTATGCTGTGCTATGCCCGCCCATCTTATGGATATTCATTATTCTTCACTCTCACGTCCTAGTCATTATGATATAAAAGGAAAGATAAGCCAGTGGCGCATGCAAAAACACCAAAGCGCCCAAAGTAGGCTCTCACGTAACTAGGACATGAGAGGGAAGAATAATGAATATGCATAAATGGGTGGGAATAGCGCTGCATCCAGGATGGAGTCAAGGATGCTCGGTAGGCCGGCTCCCACCTCAATTGCTCAATAAACCTAATAAACATTCTAGCAATGGAGACCATATCTTGAAACGCATTTTACTCCTGTTCAACCGGCACCATAACCCAGCGTTAGTGCGAGTTAGTGTGTTACGTGTAAATCTAAATCTCTGAAGCAACAAAAAAGCATCAAATGAACAATTAAATACGTACAGAGGATATTGTGGGCTCTTCATTAAGACTTCCGAATAAGTCAGGAGATGAAATATCAGCTGAAACACTAAGAAATAAATACAAAATTAGTTAAGAAATACAAGGAAGCGACAAATTGACATTTCAGTTAGCATTTAAGCACAAAAAAGTCCCGAAAAGTGTTGACTATGCGGTCATACGTATCTCGTGACTATTATTATGTTTTCTAGGAATTTTATTTACAGCCAAGCAATTTTAAAGAAATGTGCTACTTGTTTTTAGGTAGCTCTGACCCTGTAGGATGTAGAGATTGTTAATCACTAAAATATGCTGAATGCATTGAAAACAGTTGTTTGTTTTACCTGCTATGTAGGAAAATTAACTCTTCTACATAAACAGCTTGCTGTGAAATGACCACAGTAAGACATAATTAAGAAAATAAAGACTATTCGAGAAAACATTGTGCACTTTTATTAAAGAAGATGTCCAGCTAAAACGAACTTATCTCCCCTAACTGATCGCCGGGGGTCTGATCGCTGGGACTCTCCATGGTCTATGGAACAGGCCCCATAGGCTTCAGTGAGAAGTGCGAGCGGTAGACGGCACGTGCTCCATTCATTTGTGTGGGAGCGTCAGAGATGCCCGAGTGCTGTACTTGGGTCTCTTCAGCGCTCCCAAATAAATGAATAGAGTGCATACTGTCTACCACTCGCACTGCTCACTGAGAGGCGGGGTCCTGTTCCAGAGGTCTCTGGGGGTCCCTGTGGTTGGATTCCCACGCTATCATCTACTTATCCCTTATATTGTGGAAAGGGGATAACTTACCGTATATACTCAAGTATAAGCTGTCCCAAATATAATCTGAGGCCCCTCATTTCACCCCAAAAACCCAGGAAAAGTTATTGACTCGACTATAAGCCTAGGGTTGGAAATACATCCTCCCCCCAAGTCATCATCCAGACCCTCGTCATCATCACCCCCGTCATTATCCCCCTCATCATCACCCCCCTCGTCATCATCCCCCCTCGTCATCAACCCTCCTCGTCGTCATCATCCCCCCCTCGTCATCATCCCCCCTCGTCATCCCCCTCGTCATCATCACCCTCGTCATCCTCAGCCCGTCATCATCCCCCTCGTCATCCTCACCCCGTCATCCTCACCCAGTCATCACCACCCCGTCAGCATCCCCCCCCGAGATACTCACCTCGTCATCATCACCCAGTCATCATCATCCCGTCATCCTCACCCCCGTCATCCTCACCCCCGTCATCCTCACCCCCGTCATCATCATCCCCCCCCTTCATCATCTCCGCCTGTCAATCCCAGTGGTCTGCAACCTGCGGACCTCCAGATATTGCAAAACTACAACTCCCAGCATGCCCGGACAGCCATCGGCTGTCCGGGCATGCTGGGAGTTGTAGTTTTGAAACATCTGGAGGTCCGCAGGTTGAAGACCACTGCGGACTTCGTCATCAACCAGACCCCCCTTTTGTTTTCTACTCACCTCCCCTCGGTGGGAAGGAAGGGTGAGCTGGTCCGGGCCGTCCATATTCAACCTCCTATGCTGCAGGGACCGTCCGGTGGGGAGGGTTAGTTGTTCTGGGCTGTCCATCTTCACCGGGAGGCCCTCTTCTCCGCTCCGGGCCCGGCCCCAGACTAGTGACGCTGTCTTGAAGCCACCGCGTAGGGACGTCAGGGACGTCTGCTGCGCACGGACATGCCTGCGCGGT
The DNA here is from genome assembly GCF_029499605.1 of Hyla sarda. Taxonomy (NCBI): domain Eukaryota; kingdom Metazoa; phylum Chordata; class Amphibia; order Anura; family Hylidae; genus Hyla; species Hyla sarda. Next base: position 211,586,913 of record NC_079193.1, on the reverse strand, counting down.
GGCGTCAAGGCAACGTCACTAGTCCGGGGCCGGCCCGGAGCGGAGAAGAGGGCCTCCGGGTGAAGATGGACAGCCCGGAATGACTAACCCTCCCCACTGGACGGTCCCTGCAGCATAGGAGGTCCAATATGGAAGGCCCGGACCAGCTCACCCTTCCCACCGAGGGGAGGTGAGTAGAAAACAAAAGGGGGGTCTGAATGATGACGAAGGCCGCAGTGGTCTTCAGCCTGCGGACCTCCAGATGTTTCAAAACTACAACTCCCAGCATGCCCGGACAGTCGATGACCGGGACCATCCCCTCACAGCTAAAGCCAGAAAAGTTTTTTTGTTCACTCGAGTATAAGCCGAGGGGGACGTTTTCAGTACGAAAAATCTTGCTGAAAAACTCGACTTATACTCGAGTATATACGGTAGTTTTGGCTTGACAATCCCTTTTATACTTTAGTTATGATGGATCTGTCTCCTGAAACCTCAAAATATTTCTTTCATGTAATATGTAAATGCACCATCCAGTGGGCCAAATCGCAGCAAGTGCCCACTCTCTCCTCCACTATGCTTTCTCTGCACTTTCTACTGTCTTGATAGATGGCCACTTTGCTGTCAAAGACACTCATGCTAGCAATCACAGTGCAAAGGAACTGTCACTCAAGTCAGAGGGTAAGGATCAAGGCTGTGACAGCAGGGTAAGGCTGTGGGCACTTGTCCCGATCAGGCCTACCCACTAGGCATTTGGGGCTCATTTACATATTTCATAAAAGTGGATTAACTCATTACCGAAACCTAATTTTACATTAAAAAAATACGTTATTATTTGTTATTCAGGTACCCTTTGAAAGTTATTGACTTAAAGATGATGTAAAGTACAACATAGGTCGATATGGGTATCAGTATGGTCTTGTGTGTTGGCATATAAAGATTGGCAACGAAAGTGCCCTTGGGGCCCAGCGTTTTTTTTTTTTTTGTTTTTTTTATCTGTTTGCTTAAATGGATATTACAGTAAAATGTACATATAAATTCTGCGTAAATTCCTGTTTAAATGTAATTTAGGCAGAGATAATATGTCAGAAAAAGAACTTTAGTCACCTTTTAAAAGCAGAAAACAAAGCAATGTTGAGTAACTTACTGCATTGTATCCACATCTCCTTCGGGTTTGTTACTTAGGTATTCAAGAGTAGATATAAAAGCCTTGATATAAATAAACACATAAAACTAAGTATAAGATAACTTGATATATCAATAATGAGAAAGCAAATATGAAAGTATAAACCTAACATGTTATAAAGTAAGGTAGAGTAGAATTTTCACATATTTGCTGATAATGGGGTAAAGTGTGTTATAGCATTATTTTTGTCATAAAGCAGATATTCCATACCTTGTGAAGTGAAATTACACGGACCATGAGTTTTCCTAACACTAACCCAGTGCTTCCCAACCAGGGTACCTCAAGCTGTTGCAAAACTACAACTCCCAGCATGCCCGGACAGCCTTTGGCTGTCCGGGCATGCTGGGAGTTGAAGTTTTGCAACTGCTGGAGGCACCCTGGTTGGGAAACACTGCACTGAACTAATAAAATAATTTCTACTGACCTGGATTATGTTAATGCAGAGAGTGCACAAATGATCCTGTGTTTTCGGATTCTGAAAAACCTGTTAAAATTTTTTTTTATATATATATAAAAA